>NW_024609996.1:0-124999 GCF_016920785.2 Ixodes scapularis | reverse complement strand
ATCTTAAATGCTTTATATGAGGAAGCAGATGCCTGCAGGTCGAACTGAATAACACAATGGTCACTTAAACCTGGTAAGTATGTTAAGGGAGACACAAGCTCAGGGGTTGTAGTGAGAATGAGGTCTAATACATTGGAAGAATGAGATGAACATCGTGTAGGTTCTTGTACAAGTTGCTTTAAATTAAAATCAAGACAAAGGCTTAGAAACGAAAGAGCCTGTAATGAGTGATCACTTACTGTGGGGGTGTCACTTTTCCAGTTAATTGTGGGAAAATTAAAATCCCCCAGAAGAAGCAAAGACGAAGAAGGAAACCGTACTACCAATCTATTTAAGACATCGTGAAGCTCAGAGCAAAATGTACTAGACGAAGCGGGGGGTCGATAGCAGGCGCAAAAAATAAAATCCTTGTTTCTGACACGTACACGGGCACACACGAACTCTAATGATAGGTTAAGTGGTATAACGCTCGACATTATAGAATCACGAATCATATCATGTTTTAATAGTCATGTTTCAAACGAGTGTCCTGGGTTGTTTTAAATTCCCGCGCGAAGTCATGTATCTGTGACGTCGTGACCCTATCAACCAATCAGGATTTTCTCGTCGCGCAACCGACGCTAGTTTTTCTGCGTCACGAGCTCCTTAACGCTCTCGAGTTAATAGTCTTCGGTTTCAGGCTGAGTCTGACGATTCAGGTGTCTAGATCATGCTCATAGATCGCTTTGCTTTCAGTCCCAACACAGCCGACACAACAGTTTGGCGGAGCCAAGCAAGTCGCACCAAAAGTGCGGGATCGCGGTGTATTCGATGACGCTGAATATTTGAGTCACTGAGAGCGAAGGCACGAAACGACAAAAAGCGTCGTGACGAAGTGTTTTTGGAGCTGCTTGAAGGGCTTTATCGAATCGTGCTGTCAACTGCAGTCGGTCTGAGAGCGACACTGTACTATCGGGGAAAAATGAAATGCGAACAGAGGAGTGCGTGGCTCGCGGTACAGGCTGCGCCGCCTGGAAGTGAGCCTAGGAGCGAGGGTGCGTGGCCTACTCTGACGTGTTCACGCCCCTCCCTCTGCGCTTCCCAAGCTTCAGCAGTGCTCCTCTTAGTGCGCTGAAAGCTATCACCGCTATCTTTGCTGGCTCAGCGCGTGCGGTGCAAAAAGCTCGCCGCACTCGCCGAGCAGGCAAAGATAGCGGTGACAGCTTTCAGCGCACTGATAGGCGCACCGCCGAAGCTGGGGGAGCGCTAATCGAAGGGCGTGAACACATCGAAGTAGGCCACGCACCCTCGCCCCTAGGTTCCCTTCCAGGCGGCGCAGCCTGTACCGCGAGCCACGCACTCCTCTGTTCGCATTTCATTTTTCCCCGATAGTACGTAGTGTCACATCAAAGACTGGTCTCGAGGTGTAAACGTAATTCCAGCCTGACCACTGGCCGAGCTCTCTCCGCAGATGGCAGCAATCGGCTCTCCCCAACTTTTTGTCGGGAACGTGGACGCGCCGTCCTTACCGGAGAGCCGATGAGGTACCATATTATCCGCGCGATACGCGAGAATACGATCAGCTGTCGTGAAGGGCTCAGCGACTCAACGTAACCACGTCTCGCCAGCGGGGTGGCCGGACGCTGCTGTCGGCACTGCACATGCGCAGATGCTTGATGAGACGCGGGTGTCGATTTCACGCCCTCACAGTGCCCACACGTGGTGTGGACAAACCCGACTTTTGTTTGACAACAGCCTGTTGGTGTATAAGTGACCAAGTTTGCCTACCATGGACACTTCGTCGACGTTCGAAGGGTTGGCGAAGACGTTCGGCCCGGTGATGAAGCACGATCCTTGAGTAATTGAACCCTCCATGTGAGTTCGAAGGACCACCGCGTCAATCGGTGCTTTTCTGTTGAAAGAAAGGAACGATTGTATTAAGGCTGGACAAGTACTTAATTCGACGCTACACTCCGGAGCCGTGTCAAAGTGTGTCAAAGTGTGCAACACAGAGAAACAAATCCCCAAACCGTTTTTTATCATAACCGGGAAAAAAAGACGAAATACTTGGAGCTGCCCTCAATACGAGAAACCAAAACTTCAGGGAGAGCAGCCTTTATCTGCAGGTTTAGTTTGTTTTGAGCGGGAACAGAGGCTCCATTAAAGTGTCCGTGAGGATACTTCTTCCTTCGGAATCACTTCCCTTCTCCCGTTACTTTCACTAATCATTACGGAAGCGCTTTCTAATTTTTTGAATGACGCGCACGTTCCCTGTAATTTGGGGCATCGAGCGGTCGTAACCGATAATCTTCAACATAAGACACAATAAACACCGGTTATTTGCCCCTGCACCGGAAGTTAACACCGAAAAATACACAATCTGTGGGGAAATAAACTCTGATAACACGGAACCCTAAATACATCTTGCGACCGCTGGCTTCTACTCATATCTGCGCTGCCTAATCATAAAATAATTTATGCTGCAGAGAATAAAGTGGCACTTCCCGAGGTTGTCACAATTGCCTGACACCGACGAACCGACGTCATCAGTTTTTGAAGTCCCGCCAAACGGCACCCTCCCCTGTCCCAATGGAGTGAAACCTGTCGTCTCTAGCAGAAATCTGATTGATAGCATCGCATTTACAGGCGCGCCTCGTATTGTCACGAATTTCAACTGATGAGCGGCAAAAACTGAAACAAACTAAACGTTTAGTGGGGCAAACTTGTGACCCGTCAAAAAAAGGAAACAGGAGAACAATAGAGCGTCGCGGGCGTCGATGGTGGCGTAGCGGCAGGATCGAATGCTGGTGCGAAACTGACTGAGGCTTGCCACGCGGAGCACGTTTTCTAGTCGCGTGGGTCTCTGGAGCATTCTGTCTAGAACGTTCGGCGCGTAGAAGATTCGTAACTAAATGAGACAAGAAAGTACTCGAGTTTGCGAGAATGCCAAGTAGAAAGAATAAATAAAAGAACATTCCACTGCCCGGAATCAAACCCAGATCTTTCGCGCGACAGCAAAGCACGGTAACCATTCGGCCACGCACGCGCTCGCTCCGCGACGCGCGAGGCATTACTCTCCCATTTTATAAGCGCATTGCTTTAGGTGACATGCCGGGAAACAAAACAGCAAAATGCCAAACTACGGAACGCTGTATAATAAAGTCTTATCGAGCTAACTACAAAACATGCTGCAAAGCAGTGGCGTCGGAACAGGGGGGGCAGGGGGGGCGACCGCCCCCCCAGAAATTTTTTAGTAATGGCGGCTCGCGAGCTCGATATTTTGCAAATTTCTCAGAGTGCGATTTTTAAGAAATTTCGCGGGCATGAATTTCTCGTATTACGAGTGGCATGATGATATTCATCATCATGGGATTAGTTATTCGAGGGCTCAATTATTTGCGGTTATTTTAAAACCAGAAATAAGCAGGAGCTTCTCCATTTCTGAAGCCGAATAAAGCAGTCGATACGCGCCTACGCTGCTCGAAGCGCATATGATTTCGCAGTTCGAGGCTGCAGTAATCCCCGGGGCGTCGTGCCGTGAGGGTACCGCCGAGGACTTGGACGTGTACGAACGTACGGAGGGGGCAGCAAAGAAGCATAAGCTAAAGGCCCCTTCAAGCAAGACCACGCGATGCGGTCCTCCAAGAAGGTTCGAACACAGCAGCGGGCACTGTCAACCAGCGTTTCTAGACGCGGAGACAGGCCTTCGGAAGCAGTTCTACGAAGCGTTAGATTGTGTTCGCGCCGAGCGTGCAAGTCGGTTCAAGCAACCAGGCATGCAAAGTCTCGCACAACTAGAGCAAATAATTTTGTGCGCTATTCAAGAGACCACACAAACTGCAGAAGAACTTGAAAGGAAGTTAGGATCCCACGCTACTGATTTTCACCTGGAAAGCCTTTCAAGGCAGCTGAACATGGTTCACTCGCTCTCAAGCGGTCAGATCGGCTCCGTACCCGAGTTGTGCCGTGCTCTGGGCAGACAAGTCCCAGAGGTCAAGAGGATGATGACTGAGGTGATGCGCCTTGCGGCACTTATAATGACAGTGCCAGCGTCAGCGGCATCAGTTGAACGAAGTTTCAGCGCACTTCGGCGTGTCAAGAATTACCTCAGAGCTACCATGTCACAAAAGCGACTGACTCAGGTGATGCTGCTGCACGTAAATAGTGAGCGAGCAGCAAAACTTGATCTGAACTCTATCATCAGAGAGTTCGTGTCGAGGACGGCTGAACGACGAACCGTTTTCGTGCACCAGTGAGCTCTTTCTTATTTCACGCTGTTTGAAACGTCAACATGGGAGAAAAACAAGATCACCACATACCAGAAGAGGAAGGACATATATTCGTTCTAAATAAACGTTTGTGAGCGTTTCGATTTTATATATCCATATTGTTCTAGATGCTTCACCCCCCCCCCCCCCCCCCCCCCCCCCCAATTCCGTTGCCCCCCCACCTCAGAAATACTTCCGACGCCACTGCTGCAAAGTCCTCTCGATCTGAGTACGGCTTGAGGCGGACGACGTGGCCGACTTCTGGTCGTGGAGTGCGGCGTGATGAAGTCCATGTTCCGTCTGGTTTCACCTCGTAGTTGAGATCCCCGAGTCGACAAAACACTTTTTAGGATCCGAAGTAGCGTTTCAAGAGTTTTTCGCTTAGACCGCGTGGTCGTATAGGGTTCCAGACCCACAGAAGGTCTCCGGGCTTGAAGCGAACGTCGATCCGACGAAGGTTGTACCGGGTGGCGTCGACACGCTGTTGATCTTGAGTTCGGAGTCGGGCGAGCTGGCGAACTTCTTCAGCTTGTTGAGCTACCACCTGGGCGTCGTGGCTCCCATCGCCAGCTGATTTGTGGGCAACATCGCGACGAACATGATCGTTACTTTTCTGCCATACACCAGCTGAAACGGTTTTGCCCTTGTGGTCTCTTGCACCTGCCGTGTTGTAGCAAACGTGACGTAGGGTAACACATCGTGTTACGTCCTGTGCCCTACGTCGACATACATGAAGATCATGTCGGCGATAGTTTTGTCGAAGAAAGGGTAAAAGCACAGGCGAGCTGGTGAAGAACTTCCATCGTAAACCGGAGACACGGAAAAATAAAAAAAACGGACAAAACAACAACAAGTCTCAAACACAGCTTCTAGTTTATTTGAATACCTCCGCTCTTATATATACACAACAACCCTCCTCTCCAAAGGTCGACACACCTCCTCTCCACTCCATCAACGACATCTCAAACTGAACCAATGACACATGCTACCTCCCTTCCTTTCATACCAACCAAAAACTGACCCCTTTACAATCCAAGAAACAGGCACTCAAACCCTGCTAACAATGAAAACACCCCCCCCCCCCCCACACACACACAAAAAGATAGGTTTTTCGGAACCGACCAGCCACAACTGACAACAGGCCTATCGAACAGACACTGTGTTAGCATTCAACCACCCCCCCCCCCCCCCCAAAAAAAAAAAAAAAAAAAAAAATTAAAGACATAGAAAGCGTTTCAGTTCACTTCCGAAACCCAAGGACGGTGTGCTGACACAATTGCCACGCTCCAAAATACATAAAGTCTCCCTCACAACTCTCCTACCATTTTCTTTCTCTTTATGCAATACCTGGGTATCCCCCCAGGGTTGCTGGAACATAAAAGGGCGGTAAAAGACAGTGCGCAGTATTCAGAAATAGCTAAACATGTTGTAGACTGCAATCACTGTCAGCCTGAGTGGGGGGATACCCAGGTACTGCATAAAGAGAAAGAAAATGGTAGGAGAGTTGTGAGGGAGACTTTATGTATCTTGGAGCGTGGCAATTGTGTCAGCACACCGTCCTTGGGTTTCGGAAGTGAACTGAAACGCTTTCTATGTCTTTAATTAAATTTTTTTTTTTTTTTTGGGGGGGGGGGGTGGTTGAATGCTAACACCGTGTCTGTTCGATAGGCCTGTTATCAGTTGTGGCTGGTCGGTTCCGAAAAACCTATCTTTTTTTTGTGTGTGGGGGGGGGGGGGGGGGGGGTGTTTTCATTGTTAGCAGGGTTTGAGTGCCTGTTTCTTGGATTGGAAAGGGGTCAGTTTTTGGTTGGTATGAAAGGAAGGGAGGTAGCATGTGTCATTGGTTCAGTTTGAGATGTCGTTGATGGAGTGGAGAGGAGGTGTGTCGACCTTTGGATAGGAGGGTTGTTGTGTATATATAAGAGCGGAGGTGTTCAAATAAACTAGAAGCTGTGTTTGAGACTTGTTGTTGTTTTGTCCGTTTCTTTATTTTTCCGTGTCTCCGGTTTACGATGATAGTTTTGTATAGTCGTTCCGATAGTTCATTTGTCTGTAGATTGTGTTATTCTTTAGACTGTAAATTCTTTTGTTATATCACTGTATCTTAGTGTAATCCCACTATTAGTATTTGATTGTTTTTGTTCCTATGTTTCTGTACGTTGTGCTGCTGACTGTACAGGGGGATGGAGCCCTGTCAGGCGATTTAAATCGCCTTTTGCCCCATCCTCCTTGACACTTGTCTGAATAAAGAATATTATTATTATTTGGTTGGACGGTGGCTGGTGCTACTGAGACGAAGAATTTCTTGCATCAGCTGAGCTTGAACGATAATCCGCGGTCTGTGATAAGGACTCCGGGGGCGCCGTGCCGGAGGACATTAGACTCAATTAAAAACTTGTCGACTTCAACAGAAGTCCCCGAAGGAAGGGCTTTTGTTTCGGCTTATCACTTGAGATAATCGGTGCCGACGATCATCCAACGGTTTTCCGATTTTGACGGCGGAAAAGGGCCAGTAAATCCATTCCGAACTGCTGGAACAGCTTGGACAGGGGAGCAATCGGATGCAGAAGTCCTGACGGCTTCGTCAGTGGTTTCTTGCGTCGCTGACACTCGTGGCATGATCGAGTGTGGAGGTGAACGGTCTTCGGTAGCCTTGGCCAGTAGTATTTTCCCGAATCCTGGCGAGCGTCTGCTGTAGCCAAAGTGTCCAGCCGTTGGGTCATCGTGGCAGGCTTTGAATATATAATTAATAAGTCCGGCTAGGATTATCAGCAGCCATGGCGAGCTGTAGTCTCCGAAGTTTTTCTTGTAAAGTACAGCTTGTCGAATGACGAAGGTCTGGAGAACTTCCGAGAAGACACGGGGGATAGTAGTAGTACCCCCCCGTCCTGCGAGGTGCTCGATTAGCGCGCGCCACTCAGGATCGTCTCTTTGACGTCGCGCCATGTTTTTGGTGTTCACTGCGCCTAGGAAGCACTCGTCATCATCCTCGTCGGTGCTACCGGGAGATGTCTCGACAAGGGCTCTGGACAGGCAGTTGGCGTCGCTGTGCTTGCGGCCTAACTTGCAGACCACTGTCATGTTGAAGTCCTGCAGTCAGAGACTACATCGAGTGAGACGTCCTGAAGGGTCCTTTTGGTTCGCAAGCCAGCAGAACGAGTGGTGGTCTTTGACAACGCGGTAAGGGCTCCAGTATAAGTACGGGCAAAACTTCGTGATTGTCCAGGCGGCCGCAACGCATTACTTTTCAGTCGAGAAGTAATTTATCTTCGCTTTGAAGAGTGTCTGACTTGCGTATTCGGTGACTCCCTCGGTGCCTTCTTTCGCTTGAACCAGTACCACGCCAAGCCCTTCGTTACTTGCGTCTGTATGAATCTCGGTTTCCGCATCTTGATCGAAGTGTCCAATAACAGGAGGAGTCTGGAGTCGTTGCTTCAGTTCGTCGATTGCGTGCTGCTGCTCCTCGTCCAATTCGAACTTCTCAGCGTCCTTCCCGAGTTTCGTGAGCGGTGCGGCAACTCTTGCGAAATCCCGAACGGAGCGTCGATAGTAGGCACAAAGTCCAATGAATCTTCGCACGGCCTTGTGATATATGGGTACTGGAAATGCCGTGACGGCGCGAGTCTTCTTGGGGTCTGGGCGGACGCCTTCGCTACTAATCACGTGGCCTAGGAACTTCAGTTCGTCATAGGCGAACCGTCACTTCGACGACTTGAGGGTGAGTTCGGCGGTCTATATAACTTGGAGAACAGCTCGGAGTCGTCAAAAGTGGTAGTCGAAGTCATTTGAAAACATTAAGACGTCCTCAATGTAGACGATACAGCTCTGTCATTTCAGTCCTGCCAGTACGGTGTCCATGACACGCTCGAAAGTTGCTATACTCTGTTTCACCTTGTGTTGTACCGCAGGAAAGGCCACAAGCGCGAGCTCCTTGCTCTAGGGCACATCTCGATGGCAAAAGCTCTCGTAACCAAGGGCAGCTGCCAGTGCTATGAGCTCGCGCTTCTAGCCTTCGCTGCGGTACAACATAAGGTGAAATGGAGTATAGTACCGTGCATAGTCCGAGGGGCAACACCTTGAACTCGTACAGTCCATCGGGCGTGACGAAAGCTGTCTTCTCTCGGTCGCGTACGCCGACTTCGATCAGCCTGTAGCCGCTCTTCACGTCCATCAATGAAAAGTACCGAGACTGGCGCAGCCGGTCTAGTGTGCCATCGATGCGGGGGAGTGGAGAGACGTCTTTCTTTGTTACCGCGTTCAGCGGCCGGTAGTTCACGCAGAGCCTAAGCGTTCCGTACTTCTTCTTAAGATTCACGACTGGTGAGGCCCACGGACTGCTGGAAGGCTGGACTATGTCATCGTTCAGCATTTTATTCAATCATAATTAATTGTTGGGCTAGTTGGCTACACATTGTATAAAAATTCAAAAGCGCAAACACCAAGGAAAAGAAGAGGGGACAGGACAGAGCGCTTACTCCAACTGGATGTTTAATGCATTCCCCGAGGAAGACATAAAAGAAGTAGGCATGTGAAGGTAAAAAAGAAGAAAAATTATTGTTATAGTTTATAGATGCATTAAAAAATTTAAAATAAATCTGACTTCACCCCTTGACACTAGCGAAAAAATAATGTAATAAAAATTCAGAAGTATACACAAAATCAGCAGGTCAAAGATAAGGTTAGAAAACATTAAAGCGACCCGCGTTAAGAAAAAAGGTCGAGGTATCTCATCTCTTTCTCGGACAGCGCTATTGATGGTGCTCTTATGCAAGCTCCCCCGAGAGACAATATGGTTTTCGCTTCATAGAGTTCACTGGATCTTTCTTTATGGTAATGCTTGAGGATCTTAGTCTGTTGGAATATGGGTGTGCAGTGGCAGTCCCGTACATGTATGGCGAGATGTCCCGATGGGGATGATTTCAGAGAAAGGTGATGCTCTCGAAGTCTTACGTTCACACAGCGCCCAGATTGTCCGACGTAAACTTTCCCACATGTGAATGGAATTTCGTACACTACGTTGATGTTGCAGTTGACGTACTTATGCGTATGCTTGACGGTGCAGTTGTTGTTATTTTCCTTTTTCGAATTAATCTTAGGACATAATTTTTTTTTTAAAGTTTGTTTGGAGCTGATAGTACCACTGTTACTTCATACTTTAAGGCTATCCGTTTGAAGTTGTGGGATATGTTGTGGAAGTAGGGTATCCCTGCCGGCCGCGTTTTCTTCTCGCAATTTCGTTTTTCTCTTCCCTTGGGAGTTGCACTTGCTCATAGATGACCTCCCTTTCTTTTACGGAGACGGTGTACGGCGATCGGTGCACAGGGAGCGTGTCGTCTCGGTAACGATGTGATGCTCCGCAACGGCGATTTGGCGCACCTTCGAGCGCCATTTACGCCATTTACCTCGACGATGTCTCGAAGCTGCCGGCGTTTAGGGCCTGGAAGCTTTGGGTCAATGTTGAGCTGCGCTGGCTGCGTAATGTCTTGCTGAGGTGGCGATGATTCTTCAGCAATTGCGGCGATTTTGGCGAAGTTCCAAAGTTCCTCGACGTGAATCTCGACTGGTAGGTGCATCAGAGCTGAATGCTGGGCTAGTTGGTATTGGTCTTGGGTTGCCAAAGGCATGGTAGCGCTTTTTTGGACGAGGACAAAAGAAAGAAAGACAAGACAGACACGAGCGCTGCCTGTCTTGTCTTTCTTTCTTTTGTCCTCGTCCAAAAACGCGCTACCATGCCTTTGGCAACCCAAGTCGGAGGTGCACTTTCTGACGGGCGTACGAAAATGTCATCCGGCGGTTGGAATTTGTGGTCCTCCCCACGGTGTCATAACCTTTCGAAGGCGGCGAGTGAGCCTCTCACTCAAGACTGAGTAGTTTGCTCTGATGTCCACGAGAGCAGATGTGTCGTGGCCGTCTATAACAAGACGACGAAATCTGAAACAAACTAAACGTTTAACGGGCAAACTTGTGCCCAAACCCCCCAAAAAAGTAGACGGACGATAACATTAAAGCGTTACAGGCGTCAATGGCGGCGCAGCAGCAGAATCGAACGCTGGGGCGAGACTGACTGCGGCTTGCCACGCGAAGCACTTTTTGTAGCCGCGTGGGTCTCTGGAACCTTCAGCCTAGGACGTTCGGAGAGTAGAGCATTCGTAACTAGATCAGACAAGAAAGTTGTTGAATTCGCAAGAACGCCAAGTAGAAGGAATAAGTAAAAGAACATTCTGCTGCCCGAAATCAAGCCCAGATCTTCCGCGTGAGAGCCAAGCACGGTAACCATTCGGCCACGTATGCTTTTGTTTTCTTTTCTTTATTGCCGGCATGGCCCAACACACAAAATATCACATACGGAACACTTCAAAGTTAAAAAGGCCTGCCATACCTTGGCGGGCCAAATTGGTTTAAAATGCCGTTAGGGTGAGCAGTTTGTCCAGAACAGGCAGCCATTCAGGTGGCTCACATCGCGTCTTGTACGCTCCTTTAATGTATACAATACTCTTAATAAAGTAATCTCTGACGGAACGTGCGTCTACATCGGCGTGCCGCACAGCCATGCTTGTCCACCACATACAATGCAGACTAAGCGCAATAAACATGTCATAGGACACGCCCCTTACGTTATCTACAGGAATGAAACGAATGCCATAGGCTGTTATCAGAAGGTCCTTTTTTTAGGTTCCACTGTAAAATGTCCAAGTGCAATACTGCGTCCCAGCAGTCCAAGAATATGTGGTTTACAGTTTCGGACTGGCGGCATAAAAGACAGTTTACTGACCAGGGAACAAAAGGCCCCTTTTCCTCAAGCCAGGATTGGACGGGGCATGTGCCGCTATGCAGTTGAAAAAAGAACGTCTTAACAGAAGGTCGAACTGGCATTTTTTAAAGTCTTTTAAGAACATCTTTTTCGGGGCAAGCACAATATAAACATCTATACATTGATTCCGGTAACACCACATCGATTAAGTCTTTGTGCGACATCTTACGGGAGACGTCACTTAAGTACTCTAACGAGAAACCTCAAAAAGAAATACCTCTGATCGCGGAGGAAAATAAATCTCCACACAACCTGTCGCAGAAACAGATGGGCTAAACCCAACCCACCACTTTGCACAGAACGAAACAAATTAGTACGGCTGGTTCGTTCCCATCCCGAACCCCATATAAAAACTGCAAATACTATGTGGAGCTTTTGAACATTTTCCCTTGACATCCGTTGTGCCTGCAGAACGTACCAGACTTTAGCCACTATAAACAGATTACAAACAGTCGAAAGAGCAAACATGGACTTTACTGTTTTCTCTCGGACTTGTTCTGTTTCCTCTTTTTTATACTCAGTGGTGTTTACGGTGGTGATCGAGAGGCACACCGAGATACTTTGCCAATGAACAAGTCCACTGGATGCTCTCGAAAACATCGGGCTTGCTTTTCCAGCTGCCATGCCAAAAACCTACGCATTTGCCCCAATTGATGACACTTCCCGACAACTTACAAAAAGAAACAGCCACTCTCCCCTCTTCTCCCACACATTCTGTGTCCTGCAGAAAACAGCTATGCCATCTGCATAAGACAGCACCTTAAGTTCCCATGACGACAACTTAAACCTCCGTATTTGATCATTATACAAAAGATTTAAACAAAAAAGCTTTCAAATAAGTAGCAAACAGCAAAGGTGATAAGGGGCCCCCCTGCTTTACCGACGACTTGACCTGAAACTTTTCGAAGGAGCACCCCATCTAAAAGTACTGATTCGACGTTCACGTGGTCCAAAATACGAAACAAAATGTCATGCACAAGGCGATCAAACGCCTTTCCCAAATTGAGCTGCATCGTCACTACGTGCCCCTCAAATGCATCGCAGCATCCTAAAATACTTCGTGGCACGTGAATATTTGTGAAAATTGTTCGCCCCTTGATGCCACACGTTTGGTAGGGACCGACGATTTCTGTTACTACGCTTTGTAATCTTCGTGCTAAAACCTTCATGAACACCTTATAGCCTACGTTAGTCAATCTTATTGGGCGATATGACTTTACTGACAAGAGCTTTACGGGATCGTTGCACTTTGGATTTTATATAATATGGCTGTTCCGGAAAGACGGAGCGTTACTTTTTTGTCATACATCTCCGTAATCACGCGCTGTAACACCACAGCTAGGTCGGATTGGAAAGCCTTGTAAAAGGCTGCGCCTAAAATGTCTGTTCCAGGTGACTTTCCTAGACTAAGTTCATCTATCGCCCTTTCCATTTCCTGCACACCAATGGGTTCATCTAGACCACTTTTAACCTCGTCATCGAGCTTCGGCATTAATAAAAGAAACTACCTGTCAACCCCTTCTTCAAGATCTCTTTTATGTCCTAAAAGATCCCGATAATATTCCAGAAATGTGCGTTCAATTATTTCTTCACGCGGAAAATCGTGGTTCCCTGTTGTTTTCCTTTTGAATCATTTCGCCACGCGTATCTCTTGTATGCGATTCACCTAACCACAGTCGCGGGGCGGGCTCTTATCATAGCTGCTTTATATTTTTCAACATCGATAAGCTCCAGCTTTCTCTTGACTTCTTTGATTTCTTGGGTAAACTTTCCGGGTTCTGCACCCTCTACGCATAACAAAAAATCTAGCTGACACTGCAGCTTTTTTTTTTTTCTCTTGGTGGTGTAACGCGCATGAACGTTCCATTGCGTGAATTTTAACCTCGTTTTTAAAGTGTTCCCTACTTTCAATAAAGCTTGTAGACTCAGTCTCAAGCAGTTTTTCTAACCTTTCTTTAACTCCACTTACAGAGGTTACGTCTTTTAAAAGCTTGTAGTTGAATTTCCATAGGTCCCAGGCATGACTTTATTTATTTTCTTCCTATCGCGAACATGACTAGACTGTGGTTGCTAAAAGATACGTTCTTCGCTTCATATAAATTACACAATGGAACAAGGCCGGTGGTTAAATACGCTCTTTCTAATCGCGCGTGGCTTCCGCGTTGAAAATACGTAAACTGTGCATAATTTGAATTAGCCAAACAACAGCCAATCTGCTCTAAATTATGTTCTTGGACTAAGTCGTTTAAAAAAAATTGCACTCTTATCCCGAACTGGCAGTTGTCGTACCCTGTCTTCAGCTGCACAAACACAGTTAAAATCTCCCAACACGAGAACCAGTCTTTCGCATTTTACATAAGATTCAACGCGCTGAAAAAAAAACACTCTCCGTTCATTTTCCCGATATGGAACGTACACACATATTGCCCGCCATTGTAACCCGGAAGAAAAAAAATCACAAACAAATCAACGGCCTGATTCGCTCACAATAACTGATTCCTCTACTATACCCAGTGAATTTCGAAGGAAAAGAGCACAGCCCCCTGATGTGCCATCGGAGTGGCACATGCAGATGTTATAGCGCTCTCTGAAACGCTGCACCATACGGTCCGTTTGCTTCCTGCTTTCCACTTTCGTTTCTTGGACAGCAATCACGTCAAGGTCACTTTCTAGAAAGAGGCGGCTCAGCTGGTACTGCCGCCTCCTTGCTGCCAACCCTCGTACGTTCAACCTGCTACGCGAAATGCTGTTTCGAGTTTAACGGCCATCTAAGAATGAGATCGAACGGACCGCATGGTGGCTCACCTCGGGTCGCTGAAGGACGAGCACGAACTCACAGTCCCGGTGCACTGCCCGGTCAGTCCCACAACGGGTTTCCAGAGCGTGTCGATGTTTGCCTTGCGGCACCATCTTGTCCGAGTCTCGCCAATCTTCAGGTCGACTCGAGGTGGCTGGGGGGTTACGATGCTGGTGTCGCCGACGGTCGTTTTTCCGGCGGGATGGTCGGCTTTACTTTGATGCGTGCCCAACGCACTGGAGCCGTTTTCAGGGGCGGCTCGTCGGAAGGGCTTTCTGTCTACGCCTTCCTCTCGGGCCCGCTTGACGACCGCGCCGCTGGGGCCGGCCTCCTCAACGCTCGTTGCATCCAGCTCTCCACTGCGCAACGTCGCAGGAACCGAACTGGCACTCTTGGCGTCACCCTTCACCGAAGCAGCGGCAGACAGAGCTTGAGGTGGTGAACGTTCCTCGCCAACGTCATGGCTGTCGTCGTGGCCCCTAACAAGGCATTGAGGGGGCGTCACCTTTGGTTGTAGCTCTCCCACTTCACCTCTGGCGGCTTCCTCTGACTCGACAACGTCCATGAGGTGCTCGGTTGCTTCCTCGTTCCCAACGGGCCTGGTCACGTTCGCGTAGGTCCTTACACATAGGCTTTCCTCGTGGCCGAAGCGCCGGCAGAGCACACAGCGCGGCACACGACACTCCCGCCGTATGTGGCCCTTCCCTCGGCACCGAAGACAAAGAGGCGCCCTGCCAGGTACCACCAAGAGCGCCAGGTGACCAGCGACGCGCAGCTGGTGTGGAAGTGAGTCCGCTGTCACCCCCACCTTGGGCCTCAGAGAAACCGAGCGAGTTGTCGACCCCAAGCCCGTGCATCCCTGGGCACGCCACGTGTCTCTGGAGACTTCCGTCACCTTTCCGTAGGGTGCCTGGGCGACCCGCATTTAATCGTGGTGGACATAGTGCAGCAGCCAGTGGAGCTTCAGGCGAGTGTTCTGGTTGCTGGGGTCAACCACGGCGCACCGCCCATCCTTGACTTTGAGGTCGCTGGCGGCGAGTAACTTCTTCTCATAGGCGCTCTTAAAGGTGACGATCCACACGTGGTTTTACTGGTACGCCCCCAAGGCGGACACCTCGGCGAGCATGGCCAACCCAACCAAGGCGTCACGAAAATGCGCGAGGTGGTAACGTCTCCCTCGCACATCGGCACGTAAAAAAAGCTGTATTTAAAACAGTTGTACAGTCGGAGAAAAAAGTCCCCAAGACGCGCGAGCTGCGACTGAAACGCATTGCTCTGCCATCTGCCGGCGGGTCGCCTGGTTTCGAGACCGCACACAAGCGCATGCGCGTCCTACTGTGCCTGCAAACATGTGCGTTTTCCCGCTCTTCTGCGGCGCGGCCCATAACTCGGAATCGGGCGCGTGGTACCGCCTCGGAGATAGCGTTTGCGACTGACGAGCGTCTGCTACACATTTCGAAACTGGAGATACCGCCTGCGGCATTGCACCGCATTTCGCCGTGTCAGCGCAACTTGCTTTATAACCAGTTGCGTTTATCGCTCAGTTGAGCTGCAGTGACTCCTCGCTTTACAGGTACGATGTCAGTAAGCGCTATCTCCAAGGCGGTACCACGCGCTTAATTCCGAGTTAGGGGCCGCGCCGCGGAAGAGCGAGAAAACGCACATGTTTGCAGGCACAGTAGGACGCGCATGCCCTTTTGTGTGATATCGAAACCAGGCGATCCGCCGGCATGTGAGCAGAGCAATGCGTTTCACTCGCAGCTCGCGCGTCCTGGGGAGTTTCGTCCCCGACTGTACTTCTTGGGATCTGCGGCAGAATCACTTAGTAGTCCTGTTCGACAGTAGCCGTGTTCCTGTTACCTCGGCCTTGGGCCGCTGATACCACTCCGTGGAGCTCATGATAACGCGTCCGTTCGCTATCGCGCCCGGAAGTGGAATCTTCGGCCACGTAACGCGCTCGCTAGTGATGCGCGTGGCAATATTTTCAAGGAACGACGGTCCCATTAGTTATCTGGCGGTGTAGTTCCAAGGAACGCCACCAGAAAGGCCCTCTCCACGGCGGCGCAGCGCACGAAGTGGCCCGGCCGCCGGTAGGTGTTGCGGTCCTGCCCGCAGAACCCGCACGGGCAAACTCCGGAGAGGCTGCACGGCCAAGCTCAGCTCGGCGCGGCCACTTCGCGAGAGCGCTCTCGGCCGTCGGCCGCTATCTCGGGAGTAGCAAAACGTGGCCGTCCATGCCAGTACGCCGTAGACGAACTAAGGAAGCGGAAGAACGGCATTCGTGCTTTCGCACTCACAACTCAGAAGTGCTCAGGTGTCCTCGAAGTTCGTTTTGTTTGTTTCTTTCTAAGTAAGGTTCATTTTGCGTTCTTTTTTCAGCCCTGTTTAGCGTTTGATTACAACTGTATTGTTATTATGCTGGATATAAGGGCGGTGTAACAGTGCGATCCAGAGCAGAAGATGATTTTTATATTCGGCGCATTGAAATCGGACAAGGCTCATCGGAATTTATTTCATAAGATATTCAAATAACTAAAAAAAAAAAAACTGTAAAAAAATGGAATGCTTTTTTTTAAGTTGTTGCGGAAGCAAGCATTGGCGATTCGGTCCACAATATGAGTGCAACACTAGTAAGAAGAGCGCGGCGTGTTCTTCCAGGCTGCACCAGCAGATTATGGGTGCAGTCCCTCCGGCCGATGCCCGGAGAGACTGCATCCATACGCGTAGACAATGTGAATTTCGCAAAATATTTACAAAACCAATTTTCGCCGTTCAAATTGTAATCACTTTATGCTAAATTATAATAGAAAGAGTAGTGCTCTTGTGCTCCTCTACAAAGAAATCTCCTGCTTGTGTATGCATAGACCCAGGCAACCAGGAGCAACTCACAAAAACGATTAATGTTTATTCCCGTTAACAAATTCTCGTGGTTTAGGCGATGATCAGCGCCATTTGCCCATAAGGGTATAAGTTGCGTTATATTATACGTCTCAATGTTGTAGAAATTTCGAATGCAAAAAAAAAAAAACTATAAAAACGCTATTTAAAGTTTGTGAAAAAACAAACAAACCTTAAGAGAAAGGTTGAGAGAAGGCGTACACACGACACGGACCTTCTTTTGTGCGCCTTCTTTGGTTCTTAGAGTTTTTTTTGTGCTGTTTTTCGTTTAAAAAATATACATATCTCATTCATCCAAGTTTTTATCACTCTAGAAAAACAAGTTACTTATACATCGTTTCAGCTTATGTCCAGACGCAGCTGATGCTACAATTTAATAGGACCAATCAACCATCTTCAAACGCTCAAGGCACTCTTTATGATTGGTTAACTGATGATAGAACATGCGCAGGAACATGACTGTCCCCGTGATGGCGCGCTTTTGACGCTGACAGATTTCTCCAATCCGATGGTAGTGTGAATGTTTCTTGAGTTAAAGGAGAACTGGCAGGTCCAAACCATATTTTTTTTATTATCCATAACAATTTAAAACGCTGCCTGGACATTCCCCTAACAATTCGATGTGTTGGAACTCAATATTTTGGGAAGTAAGAAAAAATCAATCTACAAAAGCCGAATTTGAAGTTCCCGCGCCATCATCACCAGTACAATGACGTCAAGGGTTGATTCGTCCTGTCCCCGAGTTTCTCTCAATCCTCCGAACCGCTCAAACCGATAGCGCCGTGTTCACCCCAGGCCCGCGATCAACCGCTCTCCTCCGTGTAAGCCGCCAATCGCTGTAAGCAGACGACATTTCACTTTCGAGTTTTGAAGTTCTTTCTGGGCCTTTTCAGCGATTTTAAATTTCTTTAAAACGTTGTGAGGTCGAAGAAGACGTGCAGTGCACTTTTTTTTTTTATCGACGTAAGCGGCCATGTCCCGCCGGTACTGCGTGAAAAGCTGCCCCAGCGTAGTCACAACCAAAACTTCGGTACACAGGCACCAAACCTGGTTGTTTTGATCGTTCGACGATTTCCTTTTCAAGGTCTGAGAGGTCGTCGGGTACCTAAGAGAGAACCACGTCCGGTCCCCCGACTCAGTGCTACATGTGCCGAGCCCCGCCATGTTATCCGAGGGAGGATAAAAGCCAGGAGACAACATCATTTTTGACGTCTTGTAAACCATTAGGAAAAAAAAAAAAAAAAAAAAACAGACGAAGACAACGAATTTTGTTTTTTTTTCTTTTTTTTAAATTGTTTTTCATCTCGGGGTTTACAAGATGTCGATTCCTTACCAGCTCGCCTGGCCACTGTCACTGCTTGAAAATCACCTCCAGTCTTCCGATGTTCAATACTTCTAAAAAAGGTGCGTAGTGCGTTTGCGATTTCGTTAACAAACATATTTTAAGAATACCTATATTAAGTATTATAAAAAATATTGTTTTGAAAGCTTTTAAACTTTATAATAGATTACGTCACAAATAAAAAAAAAGCGAAGAGTCGAGAAGATGGCGAAATGGGCGGAAAATATATAAAAAAAGGCGAGAGCGCGCGTTGGAAATATTTATTTTTTGGTTTGGTATTTTTTATCGTAAATATATCTCAAACGTTCATCGTTTAGATAACAACAACAAAAAATACTGCCTTTGGGGTGTCAGTGATCGTTTAAGTTGAAACGAAGTATAGCGGGTATCGAGCGAATACGTTCGCACAAACGAATTTAGAACGCGTAACAACTTTCTATGGCCAAGAATGCGATCCTTTTCATCTCAACATGTTCCCGAAATAGCAATTCATTGCCCTGTCGCAATAAATATAATTGGAAATAAAGGTATAGTCAAAATATTTGACGCTCCCACAGGTTGTTTGCAATAAAGCTTTAGCACGTATGGCCCTATTTGTCTCTTATTTCGCGGAGTCAACTAACCGCTTAAACACGAGCTACACGGGCGTACCAAATGCATTATGCTTCCGCGCAACCTTTCGCGTTCAGCTTTTGGGGAACTAAACAAATTCAATTCCCTTACTTAGTTCCTTAGTAAAATTTAATTGGTGTGCTAGACACCATTTTGGATAAAATGAATGAGAACATACATTTAGGTTAGTATATTTGTATTCTGGATAAAAAAAGTACATTTTGTTTTAATAATTTCAGTGTTCGGGATACATAACTTCGCTGTCTGGACCGATACCTTTTATGTTAATAACAAAGTGCGCCGCTCAGGCCACCACCTAGGATGCTCAAAGCCAGCGAGCATACTCATTGTCCTCCATTAAACGTCATCGTCATCACAGTCAAATGGCAGCAACTCGGCAGTGGGGCCCGAGCTCTATGACAAGCATACTTCGACGCATTGGCTCGTCGCCAGTCTGTCTTTGGTCGATTTAACTTGAATAATGCATAGTTCCTGTGCACAGCTTTTGATTGTTTTAGCTCGCGTTGCTCAGGCACACGCACACACACACACAAAAAAAGGTTTACAGGCACGTGAACGCTTGAAGGCCACATGTCGTTCCCCAGGGAAGCCTTCGAGGGCTCATGGTGATTATAAAAGTGCTTATTTGTTTCTTCACAAATGAACAGACGACAGTATAATGGTGATGCTTGTGAGGGTGATGTATCCACATGCCCGAGGCTATAGTTTGACTGCCACAAATTTAGTTTTCTGGTCGTAGCTAACGAAGACACCTCATACCATGACGGATGAAGAAGACGTGGTTCTGTGATTAGGGCAGGGGTGCGTGATTCGATTTTACGTTAACAATAAATGTTGCGCTGGGCAATTGATGGATTAACCTACCGACAAATCGAGTAATGCTTTAATTGCAATTAATATTTTAACCGGATAATAGATACATTTTTGAAGAACCGGAATAAAAAACAATTCTACGCTTTCATCATGCAGACGTTGACGAGAATACCTATATAAAAGCCAACATGTACGTCAAACCTTAGGATAAATAGACACTATGGCAGGTTTTAAAACTCCTGCCAAGTGCAGAAAATCACACGTGTCCTGGCCACTTCAACGCCGTTCGAGTGTCAGTAAAACGAGTAGAGACTATTGCGAACAATCAAGGGAGGTCGTTCTTGCCGGAGAATATAAACGAACCTGCTTGCCCCGATGCAGCGCAAGTAATATCATGGGAGTAGGAATATATTTTTACTGTCCTTAACTATACATCTGGGTTGATTATTAAACAAATATGTATATTGGGGTGTTTATCACACATTCAACAAAGGCAAAAAAAAAGTGTTTTTACAGAGAAGCTGTGAATGGCTAGCTACTGGCGGATTGTCTCCCGCTAAAGACCGAGGGTAGACCAACAATTTTCAAACGCAACGCCGTATGCCGCACTTTATGCTCCTTCCCACCGCCACCGCCAATTTCCCGAGTCATGTATACTCCTCGCGACGCGCGGCGTCTTTCTTCACCCTGACATTGCGCAATGCCGCGCGCTCTTCGGCGGCCACCTGTGCGGCGCAATAGAGCCCGCGCCGTGATTTTCGTAACCGCGCTATAATTAAAACCTCATTGTCTCTACCAGAGCGCCAGATTCGCTGGACTTCCCTTTTCACGGGGTGGAAGGCCTCTAGCTATTTTAACAATAATATGCATGGAAATGAACGAGACCGATTAATCTATTAATTAGTCGACGAGAGGGTGGCTACTAATGGAGTTAAAACTTTGACTCGACGAACAGCCGTAATTTAAAGGGTGGTAATTGTACTTTTAACTTAAAAAAAGGAACTGGGTTTGTTGCTATGGCAAGTTTGTGTATTGTGAACATCTAAAAGCAGAAAAAAATAGTACGGACATTTTTGTTTTTTACAGTGAAGTGAACAATGTAGCTGACTCCAACTCTGAAAGTGATGGGGGCAAACATTGTTATGAACTTTTTTCAATATTATTGAAATATTCTACCCACTACATCTGTTTTAAGGATGCTATATCGAATGAAAAGTATTACCTGAAGCTGCAAAGTTATCCAATTAAAAACAATTTGTGTATGCTTTTCAATTTACTTATATTTTGCCCTTGTAGCTTAGGTTCTTCTCGTGAAAAGAGGCAAACTAACAAAACCGAAATATCCAAATACGAGGTTCACAAAATATTGCGGAGAAGTATTTTTTGATGTGATATCTGACGTCCATAGACCTTTCAGGAAAATCCCACAATGCCTCTCGTCCATTTAATCTTGCACCGCGTGGCGCGGGAAATTATTGGGCCTATTTGATGTGCGCTGGGACCTGCTTGTAGGTTCCGTACACCTTGAAGCCGGTGCCATTTCTTCTCTCTTTCCACTGCGAGTTTAGAACACCAAGAGAACAAACCGAACACAACGGAAATTCGACACGTACATTGTTTTGTTATCGCCCTGACTTCTTTGCGTTCAGAAATCGCAAAATACTAAGCAATCATGAGCTGCTCCTTCTATCTATTGGTAGTCCTCGACGATTCGTACATCGGATTGCCGAAATGCGATTCAGAATTGCTGCACCAGATTCGCGGATATAGAAACTGAAATGGGGCGCATTGTCAAACGAACACTGAAATATAAAATGAAAATAATCCCTGGAGAAGGGGAACAAGAGAAACAAAGGGCAAACACAAAAAAAAAATCTCCAAACAAAGCTAGGTGACTGCTGCGCAACCAAAAAAATCTGCCTGGTCCGGGTATCGAACCTGCCCATTTCCACTCGAGCGCTTTAACCAGGGGTCAGACGTCAGTCGTGCAAACAGGTTTTATCAGCTGCTACTAGTCTAACACCAACAAGGTGAAAACCTTGCATTTTAAAGTTATGGTTAAAAAGCAATTAAACGCAAAGGTACAAGCGAGCTGGACAAGAATAACGAAAATAATCCCTGGAGAAGGGATACAAGAGGGACAAAGGACGGACACAAATCTCCAAACTCCAATAAATGAATCAAGTTATGGAAAGCATATTACGAGTCTCCGGTTGAGGACTCACCTGAGAAGATCTTTCAAGTAGTCGTGCACTTTGCCCGTACGTGGGGCATACAGGCCGATTCCGAGGACGAGATATCCAGGCTGGTTCTTGGCTCCGGCTCTGTTGACTTCCTGAAGTTTCCTCAGCCTCTGTGACAGTGCCATGACATAGAGATAAACATTTATACCTCGCGGCTTTTGTTCAATGGACCATATACACATGTTAAATATTGTGCTTAAGTTCTAAGGTGTACCAACGGCTTTACCGCATCGCCCGCGGAGAGGCCGTCGTGACATACGGATAGGGGCGTTCGGAGCGCTAGCGACAACATACCGGCGCAGGTGAGGGAGAGAGCCGAGATATAAGAGAGGGAGCAGTAATTACGCCGGCTTTTCATTGCCGCGTGGCCAGTGTGGTGAGGAAACGGGGCGGAGAGGCGGACACGTTTGCGGAAGGTGAACGCTTTGAGTTTTGACTCCTTGCATGCTGCAGCTTGTTTTGCAAACGCGGCCCACAAACCACGTGATCCCAATCGAGCTGTTGCCCCATCTCTTAAATCTAGGCTCTCTATACAAACGACAGACAAGCTTGAGCGCCAACTCGGTGCCGTGCGTGCGCCCTTCTTTGTTGACTTCGTGATCCGTGTTGGAGTCTGGTCGGTGAGGTTGCTCTTGCGCGAAAGTCTACTTCGCGCAAGCACCGATTCGGCGAATCATCGCCACTCAACGATGGAGAGTCCTGGTACCGCCGGCGCCTCGACGGGGAAAACGAAGGCAATCTCCTTGAATCAAAAGCGTGCCATCCTCGACGGAGTGCGCATAAGCGTAAAGAATCCCGTCCACCGATGACGTCCTCCGCGGGGCACTCGCAGGTGTCGACATGGTGCGTACGTCGCCGGATCTTTTTTTTTTCGATCGGAGCTTCTCGCAGTTGGCGAGAACCGGCTCCGATCTAGCAGAGGACGCGTGCAGGGAAGCCTCGACCTCTTTCTGCAGGCTCGAGAAACATCTGCCCATGACAACCCATGTTAAATATATATATATTTTTAATGTCCTTTGTATGAGTTCATATATAAAGAAGAGGCGGATATAGCGAAGCGATTTCCGATTCCCGTTGACTTCGTTATAAGCGTTCTCGACAGTATTTAGTTTTGTTTTTGTCTCGAAACGAGGTAAAACGCCGAATACATTTGACATTAGCGTTTTCATTAGTTTGTTTCACGTTTGTGTTTCCTTTATTAAATTATACTGACAGGTGAAAATGAAGACCCTGCTGGGTATCATATTTTCGTTTCTACTAATAACCATTCATAGCGAATTTACCGAGATCCGAATTAGCTATTAACAAAAGCAGTTAGTTTTGTATTGCTTGATATATTGCCACGTTTTGTTCGGTTCTATTTTGTCAGATTCTGATGACAGTTTGCTGAGAGCAGATTTACCTGTTGGTGTAAAACACAAGTTTCAAACACAGAAACCGTCACATAATCTTTAAATATATATATATTTTGAATGAATAAGTGTAACATTATTTTGTGGAGACTTAAATAGTACATTGCCAGATAAGGAAGCTTATACAAATCCAACATATTGAGTTGCTGATGCTTTTAATTGTGTTTCTAGCCTTGAAATACAATAATATTGAAAAGATAACATTAACTGTATAAAAAATAAAAATAAAAAATCTAATATTTTCCGCGATCTAAATAAACATATATGCCCCTTGCACTTGAAGGGCCCCCGGCCACCACCAGAGAAGAGGGAAAGGAGGAACTCCCTTCTCACCGGGACTCTCGTTTGTGTGTCCCAGGCATGCGCAACGTCGTTATTCGCCCTCTACAAGAATACAGAAGATTAATCCGTCACTCCGAAATCGTAAAAGAGCATCTTTCCCCCTCTCTTTCTGTTCCGTGGTGGTGCGAAATGGTTCATGTGACATCAGTCAGTGCGAGGCATGCATTTTTGGCAATGAGGCATTATTTCAGGGAAAGACGCTTAAAAACCCGAAAGGCAATGTTGTTTTCTTCCTTTCTCCTAACCTGTATCCTTAAAATAGCGCCATAGTTATCTTTTCATCTGCTAAAGTCATGTGCCCTTAGTGCGCATTTGATCAGAATCAGTTTCATTATATTCAAGCAGGGTTCCGGATTTATGCAGCACGTCGTTTTCTTATCGGAGACGAAAAGAATTTCCATTTTTTTATTGAGCTCTACCTATTTAAAGCAAAGGGCACACCCCGGAAGTCAATCTAAACGAGCAAAAAAACTTTGACAACTTATTAAGTCGATATCTTTTATTCATAGTTTTTCAATAGTGTACGATCGATATTTTTGTATCGGTTTATTGTAAATTGTTTCAAAGGAAATTTCTAACATTTTTTATTCTTTCCGAACGGTTTTAGATTGCCCTTCGATAATTCTGCGGAAGTTCCTAGTTGCAGTTGGCTTTATTTCTCCGAGCCATACGACATTTCTTGGATGGATAGATGACGTTCTTCGTTACTTACTTAACAAAAAAACGTTCGATAGGTTTATGATAGTTAACTATAGATGGTTTCTTGATATTCCACTTTAAGCAAATTCACAATAGTCCACAATCTATAGTACGCTATCTAGTTTGACGATAGTCGAGTGTCCATAATATACAATCGATAATTTTACGATTTCCAAGCAGCGAATATTTACTATTGATAGTACTATCGATTGTCTTACAGTAATCGACTATGAGTAGCTGTATCGATAATTGAATTTGAGTTCCACTGGCGATAGTGTCGATATTAATCTCGTGAGTTTTGCACCAATACTGCATGCACCAGGGCAGTAACCGCTAGCGGATTTAATACGCTGTCGACGAAAATTAGCACTTGCATCTGTTGACGAAACAAGTTTCTACGATACATCTAAGTGTCGACGAAACTTATGTTCATGAAACCTATGTCCACGAAAATTCGACCACAAAATGTGTTGTGTGGAAACGATATGGACCCCTGTCGAACACAAGGGCTTGTACAGTTAATTGATATTTCAGGAAAGAATGCTCGCGCATGTAGTTTCCAGTTCGCTTTTACTTATGATAAAACATACCTTGCCTTGTACACATGCGCAGTTGCCTGATTTCTACATGACTACACGCGTATTTATCAAGAATGATTTGGTTTGTAGATTATACTGTGATTCAGCTTGGGTCAGAGAAAAACCTATGTTGCTGGAAAACGTCTGCAACAATCAAAACAGAATCTTTACAAGAAGTGCTCTCGTGGGTAAACGTTGCTGTCGGTCAAGAACAATAGATCGATCTCACTAAGAGCTCAGCGAATGCGTGACTGCGCCTTAACTTTAATTCACGGGCGGCAGGTGGCGGTGCACGACAGATCTCGGGACGTCGTGCGCAGTACACGCTTAAAGCTCCAGCGAGGTTGCCGCACGGACTAAAATACTAAAGTTCCTCCGATGCATTGCGGCAGCGATGGTGTAGCAAACTGGCTGGTGATATTGCTATGTCTAAAGTATTCACAGGCTGCAATAGCTGAGTGCGCGACTGCTGAGCGCGTGCTGATGTCGATCTTCCAGAGTTATTTTGTAACGTGCATTCCACACTATCAAGATTACCGGTTTTAACAGCCTATTATTATAAGCTTCGGACCATTCGCTTTTAGCAGGGCCCTCAAATATGGCGTCCAGCGAATACTTCCTATTGAGACGGTGTAAACTCACATGACAAAACCTCGCTGTCAGCGCGCGTTTTGTGGCAAGCCACTGACCGATAAGATTGCAGCCCTAAGCACGTGGATATTTTCTCACAGCTCAAAGTTAGAATGCCTCCACTTGTTTTATTGCAAGAAACCAGAAAGCACAGCTTACACCCCGAATGAAGATAAAAAAGGTAGCATAAATTTTAAGCATTACAACCTGAGCAGTATGATTACAAGACTTTCGATGCGCTTAAGACATTAAATGAATCACTTTTTCAGTCTTCATCAAAGCGTGTGGTACGCGAACGTAAACCACATATGAGATAACGTTACACTCCAGGCCTAGCCTATTAATACGAAAGCATTAACTGTCTCATCTAGCGGGCCGACGTCATCAGCTTTGAAACCACGCCAAACGGCTCTTAAATCCTTCTCCAAGTCAAGCCAATTCGCCGGTTAGCCATGGCACCTTTTACACCGCTTCGATCCCATTGGCTAGTGCGCTTCGACCAGGCTCCCATTCGCCGGACACGCAGCGCCATGGGGTGGCCGGTCGTTGAAACTGACGCTCCGTGTCAGTTTCAACGACCGGCCACCTTGCGCTGCGTGTACGTGAGCGCCAGGCCAGCGCCAGTCAGCGCGCCAACACGCGTGCTGCAGGAATGATGTACATGCTTTCGCATTCAAAACTCATGAGAAGTGCTTAAATGTACCTCAACATTTTTTTTAAATATTTTTTCACACCGCTAGTTTGCACCCACAAGTCACCAAACATTTACTCCTACGTTGCCTAAAGTCTGGAAAGCTGTTCATAAAACAATAGCAATTGTTTTGCAAGTCATTTTAATTGTCTCTTCACTTGATGCTCACAATAGCTGCTCATTTAATGGTGTCAGTATTTTTTAATATTCACATTACATTTTTATGTACATGTTAAAAAAAAACACTTTCTGGACAAAAACAAAAACCCTTCTCATTCTCGAACGCTCATTTTTTGCCCTACTTTAGCGCTAACGGTTCAAACTAGACACCCTAGTTTCAAGACTAACCGTTATTCCAATCGAAAGTTATGTGATAATCTAAAATATTTAAATGGAAATTGTTTTGCCAGTTTTCTATAACTGGCTTTATAAAACTTCATGTGTTTGAGAGCTCTTTAGGCTGCGATTTTCTCTATTGAAAATATCAAGACCACGTATAACTTTTAAACAATAAAAATGTTACTGCAGACACTTTGGTATCTGCTTCGGACCGGTACCCTACCGAACAACCCAGGATAAATTTTCACTATCCGGATTATGGAACTAGAAATCTAACTGGAATTGTTAAGGGAAACTTAAAATTCACATTGGAGACAACATAATTGTTTCTGAAAAAATAAAATCCAGGTATAATCCAGATATATTTACAGTCTTGGCTAACCTTCTGGGACATTCCGTGGAACAAAATGTTTTCACGGGAACATAAAAATTTTAATTGAATTGCGTTTGTTAATATCAAGGCGATTGATTATTGTCCACGGGAACATGACGATATTTTGTCATGATAAGCAGGAATTGATAATTGTGTGAATGTAAACCACAAATTTTAATGCAAAAAAATAATATAGAGCCGTGGAATAAAAGCTTCATGCATCCAAACGTTTAATTACTGATTATTGATATTTTACGACTGTCATCTAAAATAATCCCAAAGAACATTGAGATTTTTGTTTTTCTTCGCTTGCATTTCTAATTTTAATGAATTCGCCGACATGTCGATATCGAACAAAGTTGAGGATGTTCATAATCCTGATAGCGAAAAGTTACAGGTACGGGATTTTTCAAAAGGGTATTACAGCAGTGTCTGACGCACCAGTTATAACGGGAGTGTTAGCGTCTGGCCGCGGATGAACAAGAAGCGTTGCACTTGCCAAAGCGTTCCTTACCGATGAAAATGCTGATTCAGCGTGTTCGCTCCATGGTAGTGGCGCTTGGGGGCCCTTTGTGGTCTTTAGAAGATCCGTTAGTGGTTGCAGGAGGCCGGCGCAGTTAGGTATAAACCTGCGGTGAAAGTTGACCAGGCCCAGAAATTCCTGAAGTTTTCGGAGAGAAGTGGGGCGAGGAAATTCACGGATTGCCTAAACTTTTTCTGGGAGAGGCAAGATTCTTTGGGGCGTGACGCGGTGACCTAAAAATTCCAAGTCGTTGACCCCGAATTGGCATTTGCTTGGGTTGGCGACAATGCCTGCTTTTTGAAGTTGATCGAAAAGCAGGTGGAGGTGTCGTTCGTGCTCATCCGGGGTTGAACTGGCTACGAGGATGTCGTCGACATAGGCGAATATGAAATGGAGCCCTCTGGTGACTTCGTCAATGAACCTTTGAAATGTCTGGGCCGAATTCCTCAGTCCGAAGGGCATTCTGATATATTCGAAAAGGCCGAATGGGGTGGTGATAGCTGTTTTAGGGATATCAGTGGGCGCCACAGGAATTTGATGGTACGCCTTGACTAAGGCTATCTTGGAATAAATGATGGTTCCAGAGAGGTTAGCAGAAAAATCCTGTATATGTGGGAGAGGATATCGGTCGGGCACTGTGGAAGCATTGAGTGCCCGATAGTCTCCACACGGGCGCCAGTCATTTGGATCCTTTTTTGGGACCATGTGAAGTGGTGATGCCCAGTTGTTAGAAGATTGCCGGATGATACCTAACTGTAACATGTGTTCAAACTCTCTCCTCGCGATCTGCACACGCTCACCAGCGAGTCGACGAGGTCGCGCAGACACCGGCGCACCTGTTGTGGTGATATGGGGCATGACTCCATGTTTTACAGGAGACTCCATGTTACATGGTCTTGTGATAGATGGGAACTGGGCAAGGATGGCTTCATACGCTGATGGAGCCGAAGAACGTCGTATTGGGGAAACTGTCAGGTTTGATATGATACCCTGAACAGACAACGTTGTGGTGGTATCAGTCAGTGTGCGGCTGCTAATGTTGACTGTAATTCCGAATTGATCCAGGAAATCAGCGCCTATTATGGCCTGTTGTATAAGTCCGCGACTACAAATACCCATCTGAACGTCCGCCTGAGCCCAATGTTCATCGTCAGGGAACGTTGACCGTGTGTGGCTATTGCGGAGCTGTTGACTGCCCGAAGAGACGGTCTAGTCGGTTGTAGCTTGCGGTCAGCAGGGGAAGCAGGTAACACGCTGACCTCCGCGCCAGTATCCACGAGGAACAGGATGCCTGAGAGAGTGTCGCGAACATAGAACAGGCGGCTGCTGGGTTGGCCGGGATCACTCACCGCCGTTAGTGTCGGGCCTCGGCATTTCCCGTCCATGAGCAGGGGTGGGTACAGCGTCTTGCTTGGTCACCAAAGGTGCGATGGTACCAGCAGATGGACCGGCCACCGGAGTTGGTAGTGCGGCGAGAGGGCGATCGGCCACGAGAAGAACTGCGCGGCCTTGATCGATCTGGTCGGTCATGGGCAGGTCCGAAGGCGGCAATGGCAGCAGCCAATTGCTCGATTTTTCATTCAATTTGGCGGCGGCCGTTTCCCACGATTGTGAAGCAGTTGTTGTGACTGCACGAACAGCCGGAGCGGAGTAGTCAGCGGTTCGGTCTGCTAGTATTGCGAGACGATCCAGCGACATGTCGTCTGCAGCGGCTAGGATCATTCTCATGCCTTCTGGTAGCTTTTGTAAGAAGAGCTCACGCAGGATTGCGTCATGACCGTCGTGGTTATGTGAGCCGAGCAGTTGACGCATCTGATGGAGGATATGCGACGGCCAGCGATCACCAAGCTCTTGTGCGGTCAGCAGCTGTTGGATCCGTGAGCGCCGCTCTGTTGCCATTGTGCGAGTCAGGAGGACCTACTTTACATGGTCGTACGCGTTGTCCGATGGTGTTTGCGACAGTACGTCGTCTACTTCGTCTGCAACCTGGGGTGGTAGGCTGGCGACGACATGGTAAAAACGGGATATCTGCGTCGTGATTTTTCGCAGATGGAAGCGCGCCTCCACCTGGGCAAACCAAACCTAAGGGTTCTTTGGCCAGAATGGTGGTAACCGCAGAGGCAGAGTTCCGGTCACTTGAGTCCCGCTTGCTTCGTCAATGTCGCCGTGTGGTTGAAGGGTGGGTGAACCGGTGTTGCCAGGTTGGCGGCCGGTCGTGCCGCTAGTGCCCGGTTGTTCTTCATCGGTCATGATAGAGTAGTTTGGTTGATCACGTCCGGGTCACCAAATCTATAAAGACGACCGACCAGGCTGATGTCCGAAATCCAACTGGGCTTTTTATTCTAATCCCCTCGCGCTTCAACTTTCTCTTCTTTTTCTAGAGATCTCATAGTGGCGCGTGGCAACAGGTATCTCTACATTCGGACGGATAATGAACGACCGATGATGCATCATTTTTTGTTGCGGTAAAAGAAAATACAGCCATTTCTTAGGAAGACACCCTGCAGTAAGAATAAGACTTCAGTAGAAGTTCAACCTTATGTTTACCAAACTGTATTTCTAGAAAAGCTGAGGCTTGTTTTTTGTGTTTTCAAGTCTCACGGACAAAATACACACCTCAGCGAACAAGAAAGGGATGCCTCAACGAAAGAAAATAATTTTGTTGTTTTTACTTCTCGAGGTATTTAATTTATCAATCTTCAATTCCGGGGAGCCACGTTTATTACATTATCAACTTTTTTTCTAGATCTCCATACAGGGTCACCCAAGCACGTGACCGACAAAACGGATGACTCGTCATACGGATCTGACCACGTTGAAATAGGTACATTTGGCCTCCGATATCCCCGGTATGCTAAGTGCGCACACCCAGTCTTAATATTTCGACGTGTGGGTTCTATTGTTGTGCGTGTGTCTCGCTACTAGCACACATTACTACATCAGGGGTCCTAATGTGGACACTTGGCGCAAAAGTCGGCGAGAAATCTGGCGGCCGTGAATGGCCAACGCCGCACTTGACCTTGGTGCCGGCCAATCAGAGCCGCCGGATTTCTCGCCGACGTTTTCGCCAAGTGTCCAGATTAGGGTCTCAGTTCAGTTACGGAACTGTGGGTAGATGCTTGCACGAGCAGTACCGCCGCTCCCCCTGTGGCTTGACTGCCGTCGTTTGTTGCGCCCCAGTTTTTGGGGAAAACAGCCGCTAAGTTACCTGCAATGTAATTTTTGGAATACGCCTGTGTTAAAGCACAGCGCCTACATATCTTTTCACCATACTCTATGGACCACAGTTTTGAAACGAAAATCTAGATGGTACTTCAAACGGCGGGAGGCAACCTGAAAGAATCGAAAGAAACAAGTCTCCGCGAAAGTTCGAGAACTGAGGTAGTCTAGTAACGCTTCTCCTAGCTGAAGGCGATTTTCACGTTTTGTTCTGAACACATTTGTTGGAGACGCGAGCTCACAGCGTAAGCGACTGTTTCCTTTGCAGTTGCACTTTTGCAGCCATGCCGCATAACAGAGAAAGATCGCACATCGAGAAACAAGTAATTGGCTAGGGATGCCAATTTGGGGATACGGTCCATTCGTCACATGCGCACTCGTCACAGGACGATTGGTCACAGGACGATTCGTCACAGAGGAAAATTCGTCATAGGACGACTCGTCACGCGGCCAACCGGTCCTACAATAGTTCGTCCCTCAAAAAAGTATTGTTCAATTTGGTTCGGGCGGACAAAGTGGCTCACCTCATATTTTAGTATGTCTTTGGCTTCTGAAAGGTGAAGAATTTGTAACAAACGTTTTAGCTTCTGGTTTGGTCCCGAACGTTGAATGATAAGAGTGGCTGCGAGGTCAAAGAATGTTCCCTTCGACCGACGTGTTAATGTGTGTGTAGCGTTTGTTAGTTCCAAGTGATTCGTTTTTTTTGTTTTTTTTTTTACATCATTGTGGCTGCGAAGTCAAGGCGTGTCCCCTTGGTGTCTTTGTTTGGAGTGTGTTTTTTATGGTGACGATTTTGGGTTGAGGATGTATAAAAGGAGGGAGAACTGAATAAAGTGGTTAGCTGTGTTTGAGACGTCGTCGTGCTTCTTCCACTCAGTCTCACGTGGTCTAAAAAATGGTAAACTTACACCAGCTCGCCTGCGCCATAACTGTTTTTTCGTTGAATGTTGGTTCGGCCTGACATAGTGGGTCACCTTTCGCTTCTCAAGGTCGAAGAAATTGAGAAGCGAAAGGACAGACATTTTAGCTTCTGGGTCCGTCCTAAACGGTGAATGGGGAGGCCATATAAAATCGACTATTTTGGAACTCAGACTACATTCAAAAGGGTGGAGGTGATCGCAACAGAGAGAGGTGGAGCCATGCAGCTGCACGAGGGGTACTCGTACACACGCAGCAGAAAGAATTCCGATACGTATTGGTTTTCTCGAAGAGTTGTGTGCAAGGCAAAGTAAAAACTAATTTGGCTGCCAGTCGGATTATTGCTCGTTCAAGCCAGCAACTTAGGTCAACCTGCTGAAGAGTCGTAATATGATGAAAGGAAAAGTGGATGAGTATTGTAAGATTAGTTTTTCTAACCATTGGTTTATGTCACAGTGGGAAGTCGTGAAACTCCTCATCAGGGAATGTGGGCAGTTGTTGAAATTTACAATTTACTATCGTCCCCTGCCCGATCGATGCGACCAGTTGCCCGCATGACGAGTCATCCTGTGACGAATATTCCTATGTGACGAATCGTCCTGTGACCAATCGTCCTGTGACGAGTGCGCATGTGACGAATCGTCCTCATCCCGCCAATTTGAGGAGAAATAAATAAATACTGTGTCGAAGCGCCCACACAAACGATTTATTGCATTCGTGTACAGGTCTGGAGAGAGATACAATGGCCCTTTGTTGATTAAGCACCGTCCCGGTACCCTGGGAAAATGGCGACAACGGGAGTGTACGCTGGTGCAGAAGTTTACTGAAAAAAAGGTCCATTGTACTCAGTCTCTATCGTTCATGTTTAAGGGCGGCCCAAACAGCCCAGAAAACGCCGCCCGGAATAGTCTGATACACAGAAGTGCCGGCACTTGTGACGTCAACCGTGACGGTTTCCTGCTCGTTTAAGCCGGGCTGAAAGTTAAAAGTATTTATCTCTGCCGGAGACAAAAAAGCACGGGAGGCCAGATTTTCGCCTTACTCTATCAAGGGAACGTGGTCCACCTTCCTCAGCCTCCTCGCGAACTTTGCGCGGGGGTTGGGGTGAGATGGAAAGGGGTTCAGAAGGCTTATTGCTTCTTGGGAACCCTACAAAAGGACAAAGGGATGCTTAAAACCATTTATTTTAGCTGTACTCTCCCCCTAGAGGTTAGTAAAAAACCTCGCAAAAGGGACTTTTCTCCTTATCCCGCCACCCGCTGCCACCTATCTTCCGCCTGTCGCCGGTGCGCTGGTTCTTTTTTCGGGTATCGCCATCCGCACACTTTCACCCGTCCCGACCTGGAAAAGTTGCGTGCCGCAAGCACGTCGCCAGCGTACACTCCAGTCCCAACAATATATATATATATATATATATATATATATATATATGAGAACGAAAAATCTGTAGCAGCCGAGCTAGTGGTGCTTCCGCGGCGATGAAAAAGAAGCATCTCGGCGCGAACACAGAGAACGAGACACCACGAGCTGGGAGATTCGGCGACCGAGCGGCCCGGCGGCTACATCGAGCGATGCCCAGGACAGTTTAATTTCTTTTGTAAATATTGTACATAAAAAGTATGTTGGGAGGTATATTCCTGGTTCCAACAAACCCTTAGTGAAAACAGAAACAACGAACGATTTAATCTTCGACGTTTCGGCCGGAGTCCGGCCGGAGTCAGTCTTCCTGACTCCGACCGGACTACGGCCGAAACGTCGAAGATTAAATCGTTCGTTGTTGCTGTTTTCACTAAGGGTTTTTTTGTTCTCAGTTATATACCCACGCCTTCGGCCTCCCGCCACCATGCCCGTTGTATATATATATATATAAAGGGTACCATCTCTTGGATTGTTTTGGACGACGTTTTGCGGGCTAGTGTTGGACCGTCCTTTAACTCGACAGGGCAGCAAAGGCCGGCGCATGTTTACAATTGCTTTTATTCCAATTCATTTTACGTGCTCATTGCTCAAAGGCGCGTTTCAATGCCGTATTTAATGCTGTTTCCTCCTCTTCCCTGTAACCCTAAAGCGTGGGACATATGTGCGAAAAACCATGCAGAAATCGCATGAAAATAATCCAGGATACAGTTTTAGCTAAATCTGAGAAGATAAAACTCCAAATCGAAGCTGCTCTTGAATAACATAATCCGTACATACACAGATATAAATTTGTATTTACGGAATTATTTGGTATTCGTTCAAAAAACAGCCCCTGCTGAACTGTCCACTGGGCTACAAATTTCTTGGGGACCGCATTTCTTATCTCGTTCCTTTCGTGTACAAAAACCAGGAGTTTTTCCGGGATTCCGAGTCACGGGCATGTTCTAGAGTGGTTAAGAAATCGCATATCCGTGCCCTATATTTTCAAATGTAGACCCCGATAAACGCCCATTTCTTGTTTAACGCCATAAAAAAAAAGTAAAAATAACCGAATCTAGCGAGAAGAAAAAAAGAAACATAAAAGAAACAGCCGAAAAACGACCCTGATTATTAGCGGAAAATAATTCCTGAAATAACCGATCTTTGGTTATATCTAGATAGGAGGATTATCATCCGTATGAAGATTCCGACACAGGTGATTATGTCGCCATGAAGCCGTAGGCGGCGACTAAGTAGTACCTTAAGTAGAAGTTCATAGTTGTTGGTCGTCTCTTTGCTGGGTACCTTGGAATCGTGCACGGGAAACTTTAAAAGTCCATAATGGCGGATTTTGGTTCTCCAGAATATCCGAACTGCGTCTGTACCGGAGGTTGTGTTGAGGTCGTTGTACGCATCGAGTATTTTGCTGCGAGAAATGAAATGTGTCATAGTTCGTGGATCTGGCATTCTTACTTAATTTTTGGTGCCGAATCAATGTTATACTTAACATCACGTGGCATTATAACTTTTTCGAACATGTGGCTTAATAACGGCCCTGTCATACTCAGATTGATTTTTGGCACATTGGTAGATTAGCTCTAGTTACAGTTAAAAAACGTTGTCGAAAGTGTGATATAAAACGATACCTTTTGTGTAAGGCTCGTCAAGATCAGCAATCTGTTTCGCGTTCTTATTTCCAACTATTTGTTCTTGCTCCGCGCAATAAAAAGCTCAAGGCGAAATAGCACAACTACGAACCTGATTTTGCCACGCCACCGTCTCCATCAGCACGATAAAGTCATTCTGCTCTTCTCAGCCTCACCATGGCAGCAAAGCTATCTCATTTTTAAAGGTACGCGCACAGACAACGTCTGACAAAATCAGCGGCCGACGCCATCTTTCGTATGCCGTCCGCTAAGTTGAACGGTGCAACGCTAGCCAAAGTCAGACGCACGGTTGTGGAAATCGACGCAGAGATAATAATAAAGTTTTCCCAAGCGAAACAAGCCCTTTCATCGCGCGCAGCGCTATCTGTTCGGGAGGTTGGTTTGGAGCCCAAGCTAGCGTTGCCATGTCGGTAACAGGTGGCATCTGAAAGATGGCGCGGCGTTAGCTGGATTATAATAAAGAGCTTGTATTACAGAGACTTTCCAACTGATCGATAGGGGTCACGTGGTTATTGGGCCGTGTTTACACTACAAGCTGCAAGGAGGTGTCGAAAGCGTTAGTCGTCTGCTATTGTGTCCACCTTTCCGACTGCTTTTCTCCTCGCGAGAGAAAAACGCAGCGCATGCGCACTTACGACCAATACACACAGGAAGCATCCATCATTAAACTGCGAACGCTCCCAATGGTTTTAAATAGACGTTCCATTCAATGTCTGCTCTCTAGTGTTTTCTCGCCGTAAATGTTTAGAAGAAATACTAGGAACTGGAGAATAGTCGAGCACAAGCGGGTAAAGCAGACTTAAGGGGTAGTGAAATTATTACATAAATATGCCTTTCACGATCAGAAATTAGTTAGGAAGGATAAACGAAATCTGCTACTAACAATCGCATATCTGTGTTTTTAACGGACGTATACATATTTTATTCCAAAGGTATCATTCCAGCGATCGCTTGAAGAGCATCGGGAGGCGTCTGGGGAGATCCGGCACCTCCAAGGCGTTTGTGACGTCATGTTTTTCTTCATTGGCAAGGCTACAGGGAGGATTGGGTGGTAAAGCGCTGGATGGATTTTATAAACAAGTACCGGCAAGCTCGTGCATGATGGGACGCAGTTGAGGCTAACATGGCGTAGCGCCGCCGCCAATATAGTTTGTCGCAGCGGCGCGGTGCCGGCATCTACAGTAGATCAATAGGAGCGCGCTCGCAAACGGCGCCGCGTCACTGACAGCCACATCAGACCAATAGGAGCGTGCGCTTCTGAATGTAGGATGCGCCCTGAGCCAAAAATGACGATGCGTCGAAAACATCCAATAGGAGCGGCCGCACGTGATCAAACGATGGCGGTACCTGGCTTAGTCAGGATATCCAGCGCTCTACTGCGTGTTTGTGAGCTTCGCCACCTGGTAGCATAAACGTGTTACAACCTGGCCGTTCAAAATGCCCGCTGCCCTTTCCCCGAAGGATTTGAATAGGCGCGGGAAATAAGAGAAAGTGGGTTCCGCCCAACCTCTGCTTTACTCCGCTCACCCCTAAGCTGAAAGCGCGGTGGAGGCTGAGTGCTCCGGGGACCAGTGTCTCTTTCTGCACCGATCATGCTCCCGGAGATACCCACGCGGAGAGGGCGGCATCAGGTCATAACAGCAGGTAGTTGATTTGTCCGGCGAGCACGTGGCTCCCGTCGCGCTGTCAGCTTAGGGGGGAAGAGAGTATAGATAAGAACGCCTAGGTGCGCCATTTGCCTGCTTCACATAAAGGGGCGAACTTGGAGCACAGATTGGACATAAGTGATGCGTGAGCATTTGGTCGTAACTCCGGTTCAATCAATAAGAACCCAAGTCTTAGCCGAGCGTTAACGCCGCAGTTTCCTCTAATCTGCGCCCACGCCCTTTTAAGGTTCTACGCGATAATATCCAGGGAATCACCAAGCCTGTTATCCGCCGCCTAGCTTGCCGCGGTGTTGTCAAGTGCATTACGAGCCCCATCTACGAAGAGACCCGCGGCGTCCTCAATTCATTCCTGGAGAACGTCATTTGCGATGCCGTCACCTACACCGAGCACGTCAAGAGGAAGGCCGATCTCCTCCTTGAGCGACATAGACAAATTTAGCACTTTGGCTTTCTTATCTATCAGATGTAGGTTCCGCCAAGTTCGACAGGGCCCGCGCGCTCGAAGTTTGCCGCCGTATTTTTGCGGGGCGGCGGTGCTTTTATGAAGAGTTTGACGTAAATGCATTCGCTTTATTTATTTTATATAGTGTTTAGGTCATTTTCTTTTATCAAAGACTTTGTTTTAAGGTTTAAAAAGGCCAAACCCAATGTGGAAAAAGAAGACACGAAGGAAAAGGGACTCCAGTTTACCTGGTGTCTTGGTCCTCGTTTTGTTCGCCCGTTTTAAACCTGTTTCATTATTATGGAAGCCCAAGCTCTAATGAAATAATAGGTGTCTTCGTGGTAAAGACAAAACGGTTTTGATATTTAGACAATAAAACAGGTTCTAAAATTTTGTTGCAGAACCCCTATAAGGTGTGTTCAGAGAGCGTTGCATGGCGTCTAATATTTCCACCTCGTAGATTTTTCAGTGGGTCGCCTGTATTTAAGTGTGTTCCGAGAGTTATAGTTTGTTGTAAAGGAGCTCATGAAGCAATATTGGTTGCGGCGTGTCTTACGTTACACACCCCGACTGGTATTAATAGGACATTTAACCGGCGCTAGTGAGACACAATTGGCAGACTCATATACGCCAGAGCACCGACAAAAGCTTATTTTTCGATGTGTATTTCCAAGGATAAAACCGGACTTCCTCTTTCAGTCTCTTCGCAAGACTTGATTATGCTGTCAAGGAGTTACACTGTCGAGGTGGGCACCCGTGTTGCCGACAGTTAGGTGCTACTTAAAGACTAGGCACGAGCACTGAGTGAGCACTCATTACACAACCTGCCAACATCCCTGCACAAAACACTGCACCCATTGCATAACATGACCTATTTAGCCATAAAGTGGAGTGGCAGGTTCTGCTTTCGATTGCCTCGTTGTCGAAGTAGTCCAAGTAAGCACTGCATGAAAAAAAAAAAGTCAACCTTCGCTTGTATAGCAATCATTCGTCATCGTGAATGCCCGGTTAAAATACGAATCTCCATCGGCCGCTATAAACTGCGCAGCCTTAGCGAGGAGTAGGTGCACAGCCGGCCGCGTCCCAAATATTTCTTGCGGCCTGCAGCTACCACTCCAGGGTGCAGCATGGCTAACCCTGCTCGTGCTTCGTTCAAAAAGCCTACGACATCGATGAGACGATGAAACAGGATGATCCTTTCAGTATATAGTCATTCTATGTGCTATCCTAGTCTTGTATTTACCTGCGCACAAACACTTGCACATCAAGAGCCCCCCCGCCCCCCCCCCCCCCGGCCCAAAAGAAAAAAAAAACAAAACAACAACAACAAACAAACAAACGCGGCAGCCGTTGACAAAGTGCAATTACAAAATCGATATAAGGCGAGTCGAAATCACGAAAGGGCCTGTTTGGCCCAGTTGCTTTCCCTCTAGGTGCTGCCCCATTTGTTCGAGTCGCCAATACTCGCCACCAAATTATATTCCTGCTTGTTCTGGCTGCAGCTTAAAGAAGTAAACTATTCGTGTTTTTTGTGTTTATTTTCTTGCTAGAGCAATTAAAAAAACTGATACGTGTTTTGTATTATATGAAAGTCATGAATTAAACCCCAGAAGAATTTGCTGAAAGTCGAAAGCCGTTGCGCAGCCCCTTGAAGCCTACCTGTGTTCTACCGCTATTCCGTATTCCGTTGAACCAGCTCTCTTGGTCCTGATGTAGTTCAGAAACCATTGGAACTTTGCTTGGCTGGTGTCAAGAAACGTGCCCCTTCCATGGGCGTAAAAAAGGTCGTAAAATACGAATTCACAGACACCATCACGAAGCCCTGGCATGATCTCGTTGCTGAGAGTACATAAGACCGGCCTCTTGTTAAGAGGAATCGCTGCAAAAGGAAACACACAAAAAAAGTCACAAAAAATCTACTGTCCAACCAATGATCCTGGAAGTTTATAAGGCGCTAAAGTGCGGCGCATGGAAAGCATCTTCGACTTGTGAGTTAACCTTCCTTACCCACCCATGCATCAAAAGCTGTCCCGAAGTGGATACACATTGACCTTCTTGAAGAGGAGCTGCTGTGTTTGCTTGACGAGGTGCTATGCTCGCTGACAACCTTCCCTGGTTATGCAGCCAAATCTATGGGCGCCCGTGCTCTTCCGCATCTTGAGCGCCCATCAATGTTTACACGCGCACTCTTCAAATAGAAAATTATTTTTGTATTGCTTTGGAAAAGCGTGTTTGCTTGACTTCTTTATAGCCACGTCATTGCAATATAAATCGTGATTTAAGTCACGATTTTAATTGTATTCGTTTTTAGTGCCCTCCCTGTTATCGAGAGATGGTGAATCTGGACGTTTTGACTTCGACCCTCCGGCTACCAGTTCAAACGACGACGACAAGATCGTCACGGACGAACTCGCCGTCATCCGCGACGATACGGCACGTAAAAGGGAGAAAGCGAGAGTGGTGTTGTAGTTGCCGAGTAGTGCGAGATGCGATCGCACCGTGGCGAGGTGAGCTTTAATGATCATGGGGACTGCTAGAATAAGAGAGCGCTGAACTACATGTCATTATCACGTTGTTTAAGGGCATCGTCATGTGACTAACTTGGGCAGTGTTGACTGATCGCCAGATAAAAATTATCAACATTTGTAAGTTTATTATTTCGTTTACAATATATATATATAGCAATTAAAAAACTATGGTGTGTATAAGTAGCCAATTAGCATTTCATTTCAAGAATAATCTGGCCGCTTTATTTCAGTTTCCTAACCACTTCTGTTTTAGGGGATTTGGTTTAGTCGGCTTGCTTTAGGTTATATATGATTTAGAAGTATTGTTTTCAGTAAACATGTTGTAGGACATGCACTTTGAGAAATGTAAAAGAGAGGGGGAGCTATAATGCATTTTGTCGTAGATGACGTGGTTCTCCGAGGGACGACTGCAATGGGGACAGAGGGATAACCTCTCGGTGCAGTGACCCTCTCCTCGTGATCACGTGGCTTTTTCCAAACGAACGCCGGAGAATTGCGTCGAAAGTGGTACTTCATACACTTATTCAATGTTACCCTCGGCCATCGACAATTCGAACATATTAAAAAAGGACATTGTCGTCACAACTGACACACATAAATTTGCTACTCGTGTGCTTACTAATTCGTTACGAGTCGGAACCGGATGCCGACACAGACCTCGTACCCTATATCTGTGTCCTTTGCTGGACTCCGGTAGACAAAGGGGCCGTAATGACAATAGAGAATATTAGGGAACCGTTCTTGCTCATCCGATACGGTGCGACGGGCCCTCCGGTACGAATTGCGCGTGTGCGATTCTTCTGCGGTACCACATGTGCAGTTCGTGCCTGAGGGGCCCAGCGTACCGTATTGGACGTGCGAAAAAGGTTCCCTAAAACGTTCTAGTACTCTAACAAAATGACCGTAATGAAATTGGTGTTCGAGGCACTGAATACTCTAAAATATTTTATTTTCTAGGCTGGTAAGCTTCTAATCTAATTATTTACATTCGTGTAGTGATTTTGAGAAAGTTACTCATTAACTTTGAAAGTACGTGTGTCCCAAATGAGAGAATGTCCGTTTGCGAGTGTTAAGAAAAAATAGTGAAAGATTTGTGTCGCTGAATAAATATTATGAAAGATAGAGAAAAATTATATCAAACTAATGTCACTTCAGCCCGATGCCTTGTACGTGGAACACGACGTGGTCAACATAGAGGGCTTGAAAGAAAAAGCAAATGTATAACGTGTTTTGTTTTTCTTATGAAGACTTTGCTGGAAAGCCGCAGCTCACGAAACACTACACATGGAAAATTCATGGCACCACGTCACCAAGACAACACAATCCTCCAATGTCAAGGACACACCTCCAATAAGATAAACGCATTTAAAGAAAAAAAAATAAACGTAGACGACAGGACTTGCACGTTCCCAGCCTTCTTAGTGTTCCGTCAGACAGGTTAGAACCGTCGAGCTTAGGCCGTTGCGATCTCAAGAACAAACTACAGTACTCAATAGGTAGTTCATCTCAAAATCCTTGTCAGGAACCCAACATTATTTGCGTGTTGGTTCGGCTTTGGCAGATATATTTTGTGCCTGAAAATGATGGTGAGCGCCACCTTGCTCACTAGCATTAACTCGGTGTTCCGAGAACTTAAAGCGCCGTTCACATATGTGCGACCGAGTAAGATCGAGAGAAAGAGAACCGGTTTTCAAGCCTCTTGCAACGTCTTAGGACCGGATGCGCTGCAGCGGAGCTGGTACTAAGAAGTCGCAACAGGTTTAAAAACCGGCCTGGTCTTTCTCGGTCTTACGTAGTCGCAAGAGTGTGAACGGGCCTTTACTTTCTACCGGTATATCAATTCACACGGGAAGTCGCTTCGCCATTTCATTCTACTCACGTGTTATTGTTGTTGGCACAGAGGTTGTGGTGATTGGCACCGTGGTTTTCGTAATTATTGATGTTCTGTGTGTTGTAATTGCAGTTCTTCTTGTGATTACTCCGATGGTGATATTTGTCATTGCACCTGTTGATGTTGTAGTCCTTGTTCTTAGGGACACTGGTGATGTGACAGTTGTCACTGCTTGAGTACTCCTTGGTCTCGTGGTTTTCATGATAGTAGATATTCTCCTTCTAGTAATCGGAGACGTTCCTTGTGCAATGACACTGGATGTGCTCTGTCTCATTACGCCTGTTGTTGATATTTTAGGAGTTGCAGTTGAGTTCGCTTTTCTTGTGACTGTCATGATTTTCAAGGTACTGCTTGTTGACATTGCAGATGTTCTATTTCTGCTGGATTGAGTTAACAATGAACCAGAAATATCCAAAACTGGGTCGGGCATGGATTCTGTTGTCCTGTCATTTTCAAATTCTGTAAGGCAACAGTTTTAGCCAATGTTATTTTACATGTCGCTTATAAAACAAAATTACACTAGACTTACACTCAGGACAATAGGAAGGGAGGAAGCAGAATATGTAGAAATATCATACCTCATGGAGTTTGGGGGTTATGCATGCTCTCTGCGTGTGATGCAGGTAGAGCTGATGTGTGCGAGGTTAATGCAACCACACACTTCATGCGCATGGTAGCTGAGCACATTCTGCGTGCCACGGTCTTAGTTAGCATAATTATACAAGTGAAAATGTTTGAGTTTATATGTAAACGGTCGGCTATTCAAACACAGTAGTACTGCTTAGCACGGTTGGTGTAGTATAAGGCTCAGTGTTGCTTAGTCCTAAGTCAAACCCCTCTCTAGAGTATTCCTGTATTTGTGTTTTATAAATGGCCCCTAGGGATATGTACACCCTTTGCAGCAGCTGTGCATTGGCGCCGCCATTACCGAGCTTCAGCTTTTGTTTTCTCTAGGTCCGCTTACTTCGCCTTATCATTACCAAAGCAGGCCAGGTCATTGCGATATTAAACTCTACTGTGTCCTTCTCCCCACGATTCGCCTTTCTTGAGGCGCGTCGACGCTCGTTTCAGTGGCTCAGTATCTCAGTAAGACGAGAGAAGGTAAGCCATGGCGGCTGTAATCTGGCGCGTTTGCACGGCATCTTTATTTTAAAATATCTTTAACTTACTGTAATGTCCGAGTGTGACGATCGAGCGTTAGCTTTTTTTTTAAGATAGCGTAAAAAGAAAATCTGCATTAAAATGCACGATGTCTCAGCATATATTGTCCTTGGTAAAACGATAAAACTTGGTCGTAAAAGCTGAAGACTTTTTTTAGGCCAGACGAGACGAGCAACAAGTTTTAATGGACATGTACAGGCATTACTAAAAACACGCACAGATTTACACACGAGAAGGAAGTCATGACATTGTCGACTGCTCCACCGCTTTATACACCCGACAATTCAAAAACGCATTCGCGGGTGACCCTATCCGCGATGACGAAGGTTATAATTATGTGGCTTTGTCAACGTCAATATTTTTCTTAAAGTATAATACATCCATCAAAAGGCACAATTTCCAACACCCTTTTAGCCTGAAAAATTGAAGGATGCTTTATTCTATAGGGTGGTTCAAGTCACCAGGCTCGATCTAAAATGGACCGTAAAAATCGAGGCCTGCACGTAGCTATCTAAACTTTTCGTCAAAAGTGTATTTCACAGGTCGGTTTTTTCTTGTAAAATTACAAAGCGTAGTTCTCCTTTATTTAAAAATAGGGCCAAGAAACTTGCCAGGGTCTACGGCGGGCGGCGACCCAGACGACCAAGTCCAGTAGCGGCGTGTGTTTGGCGTTCGTATTGATAGATGGCGTCGGGAGCAGCGTCTGAAGGTGCAGCCGACCAGCGAAAGATAGCAGACGACACGCAGACGAAATCCGTTGGCAGCAAAAACGCCGCCGTTATGCAGACGCGTCTTTCTACTTTAAGTTTCGCTTTTATTGTTCGCATTTATTTTTTAACCGAAGGTACATTTCAAAAAGATTATATTCATTTTAATAAAGCACGGTGGTCGTGAGCCGTCGCGATAAGAAGGTGGCGCCATCTATCAATACGAACGCCAAACACACCCCGCTACTGGACCCCTGTCGTCTGCGTTGCTGCCCGCCGTAGACCCTGGCAAGTTTCTTGGCCTTATTTTTTACAGAAACAGAGTTATGCTTTGTAATTTTACAAGAAAAAACCTACCTGTTAATTACACCTTTGACGAGAAGTTTAAATTGCTGCGTGCAGGCGTCGATTTTTTCGGTCCATTTTAGATCGAGCCTGGTCACCTGAACCACCCTATATATCACCGCATTTTACGATTTCAAATTGTGAAGTTCTGAAGGGAAAGGTACTGAATAGGTATAGCCATGAGCGAAAAGCATGAGGATACTCTTTTTATGCCCTTATTTAACATCCAAATGAAATGAAAATTGTTTAGAATAGGTCTAAAAGAAGGCCGTAAGTCCCAAAAACTTTTATATGAGAATGATTTTCAGGGCAATAACAACACCGCTGGACGCAATTTAGGTAGAAAACGTGGAGGTCGGAAACCGCTGGGTGCCACCCCATACTTACACCGTGCTTACATATACCATGGACTGGTAAAATCATTGACGTGCGAAATGTTGGTGGTGCATTTCTTTTTCCATGCCGTAATATTACTTTAAAAGAAAATAGCCTTTATATACATATATATATATATATATATTATAAACAAATACTCTAGAGAAAGGCATTATTGTTTTAACAATATCCTGAGATCAGCTTTTTCCGGTTTAGTTTCAAGCAATAACCAGCATTGCTGCCAGCGTTTACGGTGTGCTCAATAAGCGTAACTAGTAGAGCTAGTCTCCTTCTATGACTGCGTTGGTTTTACGTCTTTCAATGAGTTCACAAACAAATCTATGCAAAGTATTTTGCAGCAACAAGCTATTGTAAGTACGTGCCTTCGCAAGCACTGTGCGGTTGCTTTTTTTGAGCCGGGCCTGCCCTAAGCGTAGCGTCGAACGTCAATTATTTTGTTTGCTCTGGCTTGATTTGTTTGTTTGCGCATGTTGATGCTGAAAGTACACGTAAAAGCAACCCTGCTGTTCTGTGGATGATGCAACCTTCATGACTGTGACCATGGTTCTAACAGTGGAAAGACATCTACGCAGCTAAGGATTTTCGAGCCATTTGGTAGAAGGCAAACCGGTGCTCGTCTTGCATCAAATTTGACCAGGCATGTTCCCGCCGTTTCTCTTTGAAAGGGAAGTAGCTAAAAAGTTTTCCATCGCAGAGGCCCTCAAAAAGGAAGCTTATTAGGTCGGGTTTTAATTTTTCATCATGACGTTCACCCACCTTCCTCGCAGATCTTATGCAAAAGTAAGGACAAGAACATAAAAACTGAAAGGACTGCAGATTTATTTTGCGCACATCGCCTGACGCTGACAGTGCATGTGTTTAACCGTGGCTAGCGCGTTCTGCCACACAATAACGGCGCTTTCATGATTCCGGCTCTCTTTCAAGAGTTTATTACAGCTTTAGACGGGGGCCGGATTAGCAGACGGACGTGGAGGATGGCGGACGCACATGTGCCGCTTTCTTGGCCGCGTCTTAGGGGTGTTCCAGACCACAATAAACGGCGGTGGAATAGCAGATGATGCTCTAGGCTGCCGCACGTCTGCTCGCACGACTAGCAGACGGCGTCACGCCTCACTTTGGTGTCTGGAACGCGTCTCCGATTGGTGTATTTACCCTGGCCCAAAAAGGCGGTCACTCAATTTTCGCCTGATTACGTCACAGATGCTATGCTGTCACCGGTCGTGATCTTGGTGGTGCCCCAGCACCGGTGGTGGATGTGACAGACGCTTGTTCTGAAGGAGGTCGCTCTCCAGTGTTGCAGTCCATGGAAGCTTCGCCAGCCAGAAGTTCGAACGCCGCGACGAGAGCGATACTCACGTTGGCTCGTGCTTTTCGCCAGCAGTTTTACGGCCAACCTTCAGGATCCGGACATCCGACACCAGAATACTCTGGCTCTCGTGACGTCATTTGTTGTCACTTCGGGACCACTTTTGATGTACGGGCGGGATAGGACGCTAAACTCGCCATCCGGAGACGCGCTCCAGGCACCATAGCCCGTCTGGACGCACCCGACGTTGCACTCGACTCGCAAGCTTGTTTGGTCGAGCGGCCAAGCCAGTCCAGTAGTATTGGGAGGGGTCACTTATCTGTGGGAAGGGCCTTGAGCGGGCCTTGACCATCAGCTAGATATTGTGTAACTGCGTACATTTACACATGAAAATATTTCCGTAGAAACTCTAAAAAAACGCGTCATATGAAGACCTTTTAATCACTTTAATTTTAAAGTCGTATTAAATGAGCCATGCACCGGTAGTTGGTAGCTATGTTTGTCACTTTACACAAGCATAGAGCTAAGGTGGCTTTATGGTCGGCGTGGAAATGGTTGGGTATCTTTCGCGTGTCGCACATGCTCGCAACCAAAATATCTTTGGCATGATTCTCCTTTTGCAAATGGGCATATGATAAACGTACATTTATGATGGACAAGGGATTGGAATATTACTGACACCAGTAGGGCAAAATTATGCTTGTTCACAACACGATAAACCAAACAGTTTTTCTATTTGATTCCGCATAAATTTAAGAATAGAAGAGAAACTTTTATTTTAGTCTTTCCTTGGCAAACCTCGATGATGAAGTTCTAGCGATTACATTTAACTGCTGTCAACAATGCAATTCCCAGGATATCGTCATCGAGCTTTGCGATTCCCACGGTGACGACATTTGAATGCGGCCCATGCAGTTGACAGGGTGCAGCGTAAGTATCATACATGCCCTCGTTACGATCAGCACGTTGTCATGCATCTGAGTAATGGCTCGGGCACAATCGCTGCGATGACCGGAGTCGTTGAACCTTAACAATGCGTGGAACTCAAAGTGCGCCAGGTGCTTAACAAAGCCAAGCTCATGACTATGGTAAACATTGGCGGTATTTAATCAACTCCATATCACGCGGCCGCTGGTTCTTGCTGCGTGTTGAGGGGGTGAACGCTGCTCGCTTTTCTGGAGTATTTTTTATAACCACATTTGCATGAAAAAAAAAAAAAAAAGCTAACCGGTGTTTCATTGGTTATGGTAGACAACGAGTAATTGTTTGTTGTACTAACTCGAAGTACAAAAATGTTCCTCCGTCCTTTTAAGGGTATGAACTTCCTTACCCTGTAGAAATTAGAGAGGTGTCAAAGTTTCGTGAGGTATTCCTTCTATGTGGATTACCTAAGTAAACATATCTTACATTTGTTAAAAATTTAAAGCTACGTCCATGATCTACATATTGCCCCTTAATTGGAAGAAAAAAATATGACACGTCTTTTTTTTCGTAATACGTTTATATTTTTCAAACACTAAATTATACTTATTTTTGTATAAACATTGTTTTTTTAAGAAATCAGATGCTGATATTTTTAATCCCAACATTTGCTTAAGCATAGATTTAGTTTTGTCATAAAGTGACGAACACGAAGACCCCTGGCCCTTCCTTAAAACCAGCTGGACCTTATTTGCTTTAACTGGATCTGAATTTCAAGGGGACGAAGTGTAACATTTCAATAGAGCGATCTCACCAGCCAGTTTTATTACGCCTCCGCTGCCGAAACGCATCAAGATAATTTTAGCGTTATTTTTTTTTTCAAGTGCGAAAACCTGTCTGGAGCCGTGCGTGTGAAAAGGGCTAAACGGCACGAGCCGTCTCGGGCACTGGCGCCTTCCTCCAGTAAATAAAATATACGGCGGCGTCACGCATGAGCCAAACGCTTAGTGAGATCGGTCGTCACTGTCACGCTTAGCTTATTTAGTGACCCTGGAAGACCCCAGATCCAGCAACCGTAATTGCGTCGGGAGGTAGGCACTGGACTGGCGGAACGGCTCGAATCGCCGATGGCAGTTTCCTTTCCCACAAGCGCCACGTAGCTAGCCTTTGATAACGGCATATGCTCAGCCCACTTACCTGAAAATAATTTAAAGGTTAATCCTGCAGCTACCATGCCAATGAGGAGAGCCACACAGATGGCTGTTCTCTTCCTTTTATTCCTAAAAGAAAATATGCTGTCGTTGTATTTCCAGCCGACCAACATAGGGATCGCAGTCGTTAACTAGAGAATTTTGCTACATAATTTAGCAGTGCTGCACACCTTCCACAGTAAACTGTTCCTCAACGCACTATCGCCTAGTTTAAGCTCAACCTTTATTTATATCGACAAGACAAACTACATCTACCCGATGACCACACTGCCGGCCCTCTTGCATTCCTAAAAGCCTACACGAGAAATCTACATCGGTTATTTTGACCCATAATGTATACGACTATATTAAAGTACGTCAGAACTTGCCACCCTTTCCAGCGTCGAAAGCGTCCCACGTTGTCTTCCCCAGGACTTCTTTAACCCATAGTTCACCCTTATTTACCGTTCCACGCTGTGAGAGTTGATATCTTCGAACCCCTCCCGATATGCACGTCCCAAAACAACTAGATAATTGTGGCTATCGACCATCTAACACGTTACGTTAAAACAGTTGCCCTCCCCGAAGCCGCAGCACCCAAAATCGCTTCGTTCCTGCAAAACCAGGTGTTTCCGCCACGGAGCTCCACGTACTCTCAGTGATCGCGGACGGCCCTTTTTGTCTACCACCACGGAGGCGTTACTAAATTCCTGCAACATCACACATCACACCACGACCGCGTATCAACCTCGAACAAATGAACTGACCGAGCGAATCGTCACAGGCGCTGGAAGAATTTTGCTGATGGTGCCCCAGTACATATTCATTCGGATTAGTGTGAGGCGGTACTTTTATGAGAAAAGGTCCAATAAAAACTCAATGGAGCTGGCGATTTTGGCGCGAAATCGCAGGTTCGCACCCCTGGTGATGTGGCCTGTAGTGCTCACCATACATCTGGTAAGGTACGGGTACCCAAGGGTGTGGAGGGCGCTGAAGAGGTTGGGGCCCTTTGTGTCCCTGAATAACAGAAACCGTTAGACATGTAGCTTAAGCATCACGTTGAGAAGGCCCAGTCCTCCCGCTTCTAGACTCAGGAAGGGCTTACTGCGCCTGTTTCTCTCTATTGACGACATCCAGATGATCGTCGCCCAGCTACGTTGGGTTTTGTTGGCGACTGATTCCATACAGCAAGTGGCTTGAGTTCAGTAGAGAACTGATGGGTAGCATGCGGTGTTTAACACATATGCCCTATTAAAAACCGACAGACATGTCATGGAGAGAATTTAGCCTCAACGGCTTCTTTTTCAGACGCCACTTCTCCGCTGACAGCCCACGTTCGCCGATAGCCAGGGAGCCAGCCACCGCCGTCGTCCACGTGAGTGCTGCAAAATTGTCCGGCTTCGTGGCCCACTCCCCGAGCCATGCTCCTAAGGACATCTACGGTTGAATTGCGCTCCGGAATCTCGGAAGAAAACCGTGACATGGTTCAGCGCCCCTTAACCTGCACCTTAGAGGCACATATCATGGACACATCGTCGGCGTAAGCGAGTTGCTTGAGTTGCTCATTGCCGAGTTGCAGTCCCCACATTGATGCGTCCTGAATGATGGCCTGGCATAGAGGCTCGAACTGTAGAGCGAAGAGAATGGGGGAGAGGTGGGCAGCCCTGTCGAATAGAGCGTTCTTTCTGTATCGACTTCCCTTCCTCACCATTGACAACGGCCTTGTTGTTATGTCTCGGTAGCGAAGTGCCACTCAGTTCAACATGAGGTTCCCGATGCCACACCTCTTCAGCACCGCCTCCCAAAAATTATGAGAAACCCGGTCGAAGGCTTGGCGCATATCAAGCTGAAGGACCGCCAGGGGCTGAAGTCTTTCTTCAGTCGCTTCCCTTACGATAGGCATCGCGTGGAGATTTCGAATGACGGAGCGAACCCGCTTCCCGTATCAGTGTTGCGGAGTTGTTACTCCGGAGCTGGAATGATTCCGGAATCATTCCGCATTTTCACGACCCCGGATTTGAATGGGAATGGAATGGCGGCAACGTTGAGGGGAATGGAATGGGAATGGAATTAGGTGCCTTTTGCCCGGAATAGAATGGGAATGGAATGGGCACGGTTCGTCTTTTTTTTTTTTAGTGTTTACGGTCAGCTAAACCGAGCCAGTCAGTGAGTCAGTTGCTCAGAAATAAAATGAGCGGGAAACTGCTAGCCCGCGTAGAGCCCTAACAGACTAATACGCCCCCCAAAAAAATGCAATAGAATAAACAAGCGTCAAAGCAAAAAGCAAAGGGGGAAAAGGGGGGTAACGTGTCGCCTTTCACGGACGCGCAGGCTTCGGGCTTCGATGGCGTTACACGACAGCGAAACAAGAAACCAAGCACCAAGCAAACGAAAAGGGAGCGGCAAAGAAAGAAACCCCTATGCACAGCTTCTCATTGTCCTTCTTGTCATGCTTTTTTTGTTGTTGTTGCGACGGTTTGTAGAATGCACGCGCGCGCACAGACTGAGATCTGGGGGCGGATGCGACTCCTATAGCTCGCAGAGCTGTGATAACTCGTTGACTCGGGGGCCGTCGAAAGATGATCAGGTATTGTTTTCTTATAGTTCGAGGCGCGTTGTTTAGGAGGCAGCCAACCCTGCTGCCTTCTACGCTCATTCGTGCGCACTCCTTTGAAGTGCAAAATGTGGGTTTGCTTCGGCATGAAAATCAAAGCGAGATTCACTTCCCTCTTCTCTTGCGCTTTGCTCCGAGGCTTGTTTTTTTTAATACTGCATTTGTAGTGTAAGTCCGCCTATTACTTGGTCCTTGTTCCGATGCTTGTTTCCTGTGGTATATATTTTAGTTGGTTGGGGTTACAAGCAAGCTAGCGGATTCCCGCTCATTTCCTTTGACTTTAGTCTCTGCATACTTCGTTTCACCTTGCGATGGACCGCTGCGGACGCTACGAGTCACCCTAGGCAATCCAGCACCGTGAGCGGGACTGCAGGGTCACGCGACACTCAGAAAGCACTTTCAATGGCTCTCGTGCTGTCTGTTGAGGTCCATCGTAAGGTGAAGTAGACTATCGTCACCGCTCTTGGTGTGACCGAACTGACTAGACCTGCAGAAAGATCGTCCCGCGCCAGACGAGGCGCGACCGTTGCTGTCAGGGCAACTGAGAAGGAGAGCTGGGTGATAGCTGCCACTGAGGTTTTGGCTTCCCTGCGTCTCAGGCTGTCCGGTCTGCATTCGTGCTCCTTGTCCTGGACCCTATATGATGCGGTGAGAAGTCAGTTGGACGGTGTTGTTGAGGAAACAGGGAATGTCGATTCGAACGGTGCGGTATTACCCCGTCAATTGTATCTTGATGTGAAGAGCTTTGTCAACGCTGACTTCCCGACCTGTCGCCACAACGCGAACAACCGACACCGAGGTAGAAGAATGAATCGGTTGGTACCGTCTGCTGCCTGAACCCGCCACTCGATCAGCGCGAAGAGGAACATCACAATTCGGACGAGAAGACAAGATAAATACAAATCGAGTCATGGCATTGTAGAAGACATTTTTCTACATTAGTGACGAAGAAAATAAACAAGCTGCACGCTGAAAGTTGTGCAACAAAACTACACACGCTGCAGTCGGCGTATATCATCGAACTTTATTCGCCATCTCAAGAGGAAACACGAGAATGAGTATGCGAAGGGTGGAAAAGGGCAGGCGAACCAGCCAAAAAATTGAATTAAATATGATAAGAAATATCGAGATTCGCAAAGCAAGCGTGAACTTATGCGTTTTAAAACAGGTTTCGTTACATGGTCTATACGGTCCCTCGTGCTGCGCCGCAGAAGTTGCATTTTGTCAGAGGATGTGTTCTTGCCGCTGTGCATGGAGTCGGTTCCAGCAGTGTACTAGCCGTGTTGCTGTGCAGGTATTTAAAGAATACAGTAATATAGCTTATTTCTGGGCCACGCGCGAACTGGATATTTTTATGCTCTTATCAAACAAACACGCTGGCCGTACGTGTATGTCCTAGAAGACAAATGCCAAAAAGTTTGCCCTAAAACATTAGTGTATTTAAGTTTTGCTGTTTGTTACGAGCGACGTGGTCGCGAGACTGATATCTTAAACAAGCATCGACATATCAAGGGGCTTTCTCTATGTTTGCAATACATTTTAAATAAACACTTTCTGCCACCAGCGGTCCGCTTAATAAAAATCGGTGCTTTTTTGAGGAATTTAGCTTTTTTTTTTTGCAATTGTCCATGCATTTGATAATGTCAGCTTTATGCTGCTTATGCCGGCAACAAAATGTAGCTGTCAAGTGCCAATTTTTTCGTTTAGGAATTAAAGGAATGGAATGGAACGATTCCGCCATTCCAGGAGTGGGAATGGGCTCAGTATCTCCATTCCTGGGAGTTGAAAGGAATTGAATTATCGAAAACTCTAATTCCCCGGAATGGAATTGAAATGGAATGGGGGTGCCCATTCCGCAACACTGTCCCGTATGTCTCGTGGTCCCCGACCATGCAAAGGATCCCAATGTCCGGCCTTCATGCCAGGATTATGGCCAGGATCTTGTCATCTCCAGAGAGGAGACTTATGGTCCTATAATCCGTCACCGCCGGGCTGGAGCTGTTCATTGTGTATTTTCGAATAAACACTCTCAGACTTTTCCTTATTGACGGCAGGAGGACCCTGCCACGATAAATGTCCCGAAACGCCCTCGCCAAGACGGGGCAAAGTAAGTCCGTGTACGTTTAGTAGGATTCGGGGCCGATCCCGTCAGGTGTTTGGTGTCCTCTCAACCGACAAAACGTAACAATGCGCTTCTGCGTGACTCCTCCACCGGCAATCTGAGGAAAACTCAGGCCTTTTCGCACAGACCTTATGATTACGGCACTTAGCGATGAGAGAAACATTGGGCATATAATGAAACTCGCTTTCTCAGCAGATTAAGGTATATCAAACAAAAAGGCGCCTTCATTCTACGGGTGAGAGAAAAAGCCTAAACTCGCGGATCACGGATTGCAAAGCACGCTTGGAAGTCATCCGTGTCACAGAAGGAATGTGCGCGAGAAAGACCGATGAGTCAGTCCAGCGAGCGTGCACTGGAGAGCAGACGACTGGACAATCACTTGCGCGGAAGACAAATAAAAAAAATTCTGCGCTGTTGTGGAGATGATTATGGCGTTATTACAGTGCCTCTCTGCGAAAAAGTGACATTTTTTTCATATTTTAATTTACTCTTAACACCTACAAAAGTATACACATTTTAAAGAACTGCGTTCGCACTCTCTACAATATTTCGCGTTTTCATTGGTCACATGTAGTTCTGGTCTGTCAGAATCACGCTTGTCCCGTAGCCTGCGATGACCTCGGCGTATTTCATATTTAATTGCTTCTTTAATTGGGGAAATCGGCCGCGCATCATTGTGATTTAACAATTTCTGGGATGCTTAGAGCCCGCAGAGTGAGTTATCACCATAATTAGGCGATCTTAGAAACATCCTCAGGGCTCCTCTAAAATACACTTTAAAAGCATTTGAACACAAGCTAAACGGAATAGTTTTCGCTAAGGGATTGCGTACCTAATCTCAACTGTGGTCATATTCTTTTTCTCAATCCCCAGGCCGCTTTCGGGAGAATAAAGCCGCGTTGCTTTGAGCCACTATATTACCGTCTAGAACAGTGTGAGAACCAGTTAGACCAACGTCACCAGTTTATTTTCTAGTTAAACCACCTCGATTGCTAGTGAGGGCAGTTCTACCACTTTAATGCCCAGTTTGACAAGTTTAGTATTCCTACAGTTTTTTAATAGACGCTATTTGAGCTTCTCTTCTATCAAACACACAATTTAGGCACCTTCTTGCTGATTTTAACAAATAAGGGATGCACCATCACTTGGCGAACTGTAAGAAGACTTTAACGGCGTGCGAAGCGATCGTACAATTATAGTTACGTGACCTAGTAGACAGTGCCTCCAATTGTTGTGAGCCTGCTACATAAATCATTTTCTGCATTGCAACACTACAAAACATTATATATATAATTTGACCACGGTATGTATATCGTATCAAAATACTTACCTTCGTTCATCCCTATATGAGTGGTAATATATAGAACTGGAATTAGGCGGTGCCGTCGAAAAATAACCCACTCAACACTTGAACCACAACTACACCTTTGGAGTTTTAGACATAATGGCGTTTGATGTGGGCTGAATGAGGCATCACCCGTATTGAATAAGGCCCTCGCACGCTGAATAGACCCCTTGCAGAGTCAAAGCAACCCTAGTGGTGTACTGCCCCACAAAACATTTTGGGAACCCTTTCCAACAGAATTTCGGCTTTTATCTCCCAACCTCACTTTAAGACATCTCGTCATGAGCGAATACAGTGCCTGCATTTTCGAATATGTAAATTGCGCTAAATTTACAAGAGTATAGGTGTTTCCTACTAATACGGCTAGAATGCACGGGGCTCCCGACGTGCCGGAATTTGTGCGAAGGCAAAAACCGGACTACTATAGCACACGGAAGAGGAAGTACAGGGTTCCCCGAGTCATCAGGCTCGATCTAAAATGAACCATAAAAATCGACGCCTGCACAAAGCAATCGGAACTTTTCGGCAAAGATGTATTTCACGCATCGTTTTAGAGCGCAGCTCTTAGGGGCCCGTTTCCGGGTTGAGCGGCGTCGGCGTCGCCGTCGGCGTAACCAAGGTCATCTCAAGGTCACGGGACCCCCAAGATCACCCCAAGGTCACGTGACCCCTCCAGGTCACGTGACCCCCTGAACGTCACGTGACCCCAAGGTCACGTGACCCTCAGGTCACGTGACCCCGATGTCACGTGGCCCCCTTCCCAAGGTCAGGTGACCCCTCCCAAGGTCACCCCAAGGTCACCTCAAGGTCACGTGACCCCAAGGTGACCCCCACGTGACCCCCAAGGCCACCCCAGGTCACGGGACCCTGGGGTGACCCCCCAAGTCACGTGACCCCCCCAAGGTAACGTGACCCCCAAGGTCACGTGACCCCTAAATCACGCCTCCCCGAGGTCGCGTGACCCCCCTCCCCGAAGTCACGTGACTCCCCCTTCCCAAGGTCACGTGACCCCCGGAGCATATTAAAGAATGAGGGAAGGAGGAGGAGAAGCAGGAGTGGTCTACCCTCCCCTCAGTACCCTTCACTCCTCCTCCTCAAGAGCTGCGCTCCAATTCGGCGTTACAGGGAGTTGTAAACGGCTTTTGTTTTTCTTTTAAAATTAGAAAGCGTAGCTCCCATTCTGTAAATATTAGGGCCAAGAAACTTGCCAGTGTCAACGGCGTATTAATAGATGGCGTCGCGAGCAGGGCCGGAAGGTGCAACCGACCAGCGAAAGAAAGCAGACGACACGCAGACGAAATCCGTTGGCAGCAAAAGCGCAGTGGTTATGCAGACGGTTTTTCTTTTATTTGTGTCTAAGATTTTTTTTTTGTCCAAATTTATTTTTTAGCCAAAGGTACGTTACAAAAAGGCTGTGTTCATTTTAATAAACTACAGTGGTCGCGAGCCGTCTTGATATGTAGGCAGCGCCATCTATCAATACGGATGCCACACGCGCCCCGCAACTCGACTTGGTCGTCTGCGTCGCCGCCCGCCGTTGACTCTGGCGAGTTTTTTGGCCTAATTTTTCACAAAAAGAGAGCTATTTTTTTATTTTACAAGAAAACATTGATGTGTGAAATACACCTTTGACGAAAAGATTAGATTTCAACGTGCAGGCGCTGATTTCTATGGTCCATTTTAGCTCGAGCCTGGTGACTTCGGACACCCTATATAAAGGGCCGATCACCCTGTCCCGTCGTCTTCTCTACGTCCAAAGCTTTTTATACTATCTTTGATTCGAGAGGGCTATGCTGCAGTCTAGAGTGATAGCCAGGCCACCAGAAAGTTATGGGAAGCGGCCGGCCGTACCTCTACTTCTCGCTAAGTCCAGGTAGGTGTTTACAGCGGCTGGAGATCCCCTTTCAAAGGGGATCTCACGGAGACAAATGGGCGCTACCGGAGAGGGTTGCTTTTCTTATTTTGTTTTTGCAGTGCTGAGATGTATTACTTTATCAACGGGACAATCAAAACCGAAACTGTTCCCTCATTTCCTTGGGTAGTTAGGTACCATAATGCAAGGCGAGAGTGTTGCGTGCAGGGATATTCAGAAGGAGTCGATTGCAATACAAAAGCAAACGTGAAAGCAACATTATTGAAACTTTCGCAGCTAAGTTATTCGGCTAGGGGGACACGATATAGCGATCTAGCCATCATGTATGCTGTTTAATAAACTAAAATGTGTAAATTATTTAATATAAGCGAAACTAAACATATGCTTCAGTTACAAAGCTGAGCGTCATCAGAAACCACAAATTAAATCAAGGATGGTGCAGCGCTAAAGATACGACAAGTGCAGTATAGGAGCATGGCTACTGTTTTGATAGCGCGCCCATGCGGATTGCGTATTTAATCGTCTGTGTTGTATCAAAACCTGTTTTCTGCCATTCTGCTCGAGTGGTAACTTTAGCGCACAGGCACTCCACACGCGCTCATTTTTTTTTTTTTAAATTTATTGTTATAGTGCTTTCCGATGACGCTCAGCAAGTTTGTATAGTGAACCATGTTTAGTCTTAATAAATAGGAAGTAGATAACAACTTCTAGATAATAAGCTGTCCTATCATGACGATTAGCCTGCTGTATCGGGTCCCCTTCGACGTATAACACACCTGCACAGACGGTATTATTGCAGCTTTCAAGGCTATTTTTAGCAATATCTTAAAAAAAATAAAAATAAAACCACCCACTATATATGAAATGGCACAACCATACCTGACGTACTAAAAAAAGCGGAACAATTGTTTACTTTACATATAAAGTAAAGAATTCTATCTGTGTGCATTTTGCAGATCAGTTTTAAGGTGCAAAATGTCAAAGCGCGTGTTGCTGTCCTTGAAGGCAAGAAACATGTAAAGTTGACGTGAAGCGGGTTCGCAGGCGACCAAGTAGCGACTCTATTGTGGAATCATCCCCCGATAGGCTCAAGCAACAGACGGCACATTTTGTTTTCTTTTTTGAAATTTTTCACGCAGTAAACCCGACCTGCTCAGCCCACATTCGCTGAACGTTTGAGCTTTCTATGCCCAGGCGCCGGTTTTTTCGACTCGTTTTACACCGCTAGATCTTATCGTGCAACCTCATCTCAGGGGGCAAGCTGGGGAAATACACACTTTTTTTGTCTCGTTAAATTGAACAACTTATACAATGAACGTGTTTCTTGATGTTATGTGGGGAGAGGACTAATGTTTTTTTTTTATATATTAAAGGGACATCGTACAAAGTGAACAGGCAGTATTATGAGTAAAGGTGTAAATAATGAACATACATAAATATATCTCAGCGTTAACGTGACTCGGGAATATGCCAAGAAAATCGTAACTTACTCTTGTTCTGAAAAAAAATACAGAATTTAAATTATTATAAAATCGAAAACACTGTTGCCATTTTTTTTTGTTTCAGAATTAGTATAAATATGAAAGTTTACCGGTTCCCCTAATGTCGGGTTGGGTGGAAGACACTCCATATTTGTCGACCTCTGAGAAGAAAAAATAGAACCATGAAGGTCACGTTACATCATACAATCTAAGATTATTGCGAACATTTTCTTACCTTGCTGTTTTGAGCGCTTCTTTTTTTTTTAACTAAGGCTAGTCTACTTTCGTTCACTCGTATACTTGAGCAAAATCGCCTGCAGTCATTTACTGGCTGTCCCAGCTGCGCTCGATTGTATATTGGAGTGAACTGGTGGCCCCTCTCGACCTTTGATTCAAGCCAAATGACTTCGAGCCTTCTTATCATGCAGTAATACATAGCAGACAATTTGTGGTTGACCCATACATCTAATATTCAGGCTCCAGTTTTCTCAACGGCGTGGAGGGTGTCACGATCCCGGCGTAGATAACCCCGTTATCTGCTCCTCTAGGCGCGTGCAGCGACGTCACGTCAGCCATCGCGGCCACGGCATAAAAGCTTAAGCCCCTTATCTGAAGAAACGTTGTTTCTTCCACGAGTGGCTAGCGTAGCTCAGGGTCTGGCGAGTGGCTGCGAGTTAGGTTCCTTAAAAGAAATAATCTTTCGAAGCCATAAAATTCTGGGCACGAAAAACAAATAAACTGTAGCAGCAGTTAATCTCCGAGAACCCGTCATACACATAAGTCGTCGAAATATGCCCTGCCTTAGAACAAGCGCTCGGACAGTTCGAAAAGACGCAAGGATTTTGGGAATCCAAAAAAAGAACCCACCGTCAAATGCGTGAACTTTGAGTTTCGTTAGACGTGCTGGTTTCCTGCTCACAAAGGCGATAAATGCACTGCTTTTGGGAACGGTGAACAAACTGCCGCCGTTCCAACGGTTTCCCGGCAGTCTGCAGGAAACCGGCAGTGGGCACCCTGCAGATCTAACTCAGTGCTGATACGTGCGCCTCTTGCGGCGGCGTCGCGCGTACTCATCGGGAAGCGACCTATAGGCAGTCGCAGCTCGACTGCAGTGGTACACCAGTGGGTGTTGCAAGGTCGACATGCCTGGTTGGGTTACCACATTGGCGAGCACAGGAGTAGCGGGAGCGGCGGCGGATCTTTACCACTCTTTATACGTTGACTCAAAAGTGGCCGCGCGCGGTGCGCTGTTCACTGGGCGATCAGTAGCGGCTCCCAGCGGACGCAGGGTGCCCACAGAGGAGGCATTCAGGCCGAGAAAACGCACGAGAGCTTCATGCACACATCGACGAACAATTTTATTTTATGCAGTCCTTCGTAATCGGGACTATCACAAGAAAGAATGCTTGATCTACGTAAGCCAACGTTTAAGGCAAAATACTCGCGTGCACGCCTAGATACCCGGGCGGATCGCTGCGTCGTGTCAAAGCGGAGGCTCAAGCAACTAACTGATAGGCCAACACAGAATGCAACGTCGCTCTGAACGCGTTTTGTTTGGCCACGCGAGATACGATGAACAAACTCTCATGCTGGAACTGCAGTTTCAAGACTGCGAAGGGAGTACATTCTGCTTATTTTTGGTAGACTACGATGTGCCTAACACACTTAGCCGATAAATGGCAAAGCAGCTGGGACTGGTCGAGCGGACCGCTTAGCGACCAGCGAGATGTATGAAGCACTAAAACTGTTGGCTGGGAATTCCAAGGTATTTTAGGTTCATCAAGTTGCCTAGGCAACTTGATGAACCTTAAATACAATTTTATTTTTTAGCAGGAAGTGCAAGAGGGTTGGGAGCGGCCATAAAATGGGGGTAAATTGCTGAAACAACCTCATTAAGGCCCAAGCGCGGATATGCCGGTGACCGTCGGTCGTAACTGGACGTTATCAAACGTAATATTTTAACGTAACTATATGACGGTGTGCGAACCAGACTTAAGAAGCATGCATGAGCAATTTTTTTTAGAATATTGTTTTAACAATAACTGCATGAATTTTTATTCCCCAAGGTATAGGAGCTTTGATCGGTGCGTTGACTTCGGGACCAATCGCCTCACCTTTGCACGTAGAAAAGAAAACAAAACAACAGTTTTTCAAAGTTTATAATAGAGGCCCATCCAGTTAATGTTAAAAAAAGACGGTTTGGAATTATCTCTCCGCGGGTTAACTTTCAATATAAATTTGCGTATCTTTTTTAAGGTAAAAAGGAATACTTTCAAAATGGGAGCCCTGCGGTGCATTGTAACGTCACGGATTTCTGAAAGACAATACCAAGGAGCTTGATGATTATTGTCCCTAAAATGCTTAGAAAGAAGTCAATGTGGTCAAAATCAAGGCATCACCGGACATCGGGACAATGCTCCCTTACTCGGGCTTCGTGCAATTACACTGTATTGATTGTACTGTGACCGTAGGTTGGCTTTTTTTTCACAATTCCGTTTTGAATTAACGTGCCCAAAATAGCAAAGCTTCTCCAAACTCATGAACGTCACTTAGTAAGTAACTATTGCCGTGATTGCTCAAAGGAAAGGAAATATTTACGTGCCTATACATTATGTTTTTTTAAAGTTTCGGGAGAACTCAAACCAATGGAAGCAAATTTTTCACAGACCTTGTAAAGCAACATATACCTTCGTTATATTTACAATCGAATGAAAATATCTTGGCAAACGAATAACAGTATGGAATGGTGTCTTATTTTATGTTAAGACTTGAAGGGATGACCAGTTGTCAGGCGTACCTTAATCTCGTTTTCTAACACCGCGCTATGCTAGGCAGTGTACCTGACGCTGCTTTAATTTGACATAGCAACGTTAAACGAACTTACTTGGTTTGTCTCACATCAAGGGACACGATGTTCTCAGGTTTGAAAAAAGTGAATTGGCAATAATGTGGGGAGAAGCTCGAAATTTCGCCGTGAAAATTTCCAACGTACGCAAAATATTTTTGATTTTTTACACAAAGCGCCGGGTGCAATAACTCAAATTTGTTTACTTATGAATCTGGACTGCGTCTAGATATATGTTATATATGTAGACATAGTCGAGATGTCAGAATTTATGTTATATCTTAAGTGGGAATCTCAAAGAAATTGCCACCCGCTTCCTTACCTGACATGTACGTTGACTCTTCATTGGTTGAAGATCCAGGGGAAAGTAAAATAGTAGTAAAAACAAGAATTAAAAAAATGAAATTATAGCATCATTTTCTTAAATCTGCCATGCAACACGACTAGATTCAGATGTTTTGCAGCGGTAGCTGTTAGTGCCCCTTCCCGGCTAAAAATATGCCCAAGTACGAACGCAAAGCCTTACTCTACGGCAGAGGCACAGCTCTTTTTCTGCCCGGCGTTTCGCACACAAGGCAAGTCTCTTTCGCTCACTAGCTCCCTAACACCACCCCCTTCCTCCCCCTCCCCCCTGCAGTCTCAGGTGTTGCGAAAAACACACGTAATCACAGGGAGAGCAATCTTCGCCTTCCCATTGCTCCTGCTACATCCGCACACCTTCCCCTTACAACCACCCCCCCCCCCCCCCCCCCTACAACCGCCCTTGCGAAATACCCACGTTGTCACACAGTGTGTACGCGCTGCCTCGCCTCCCCACTGGCGGCGCTCAGGTTCGCCTCTCGTGCCTCTTTGAGCCCCTGCCAAAGATTTCGCGGTCATACTTTCTTTCCTTCCGCCGAAGACCGAAGGAAATTATGTATGAACTGAGGATGAAACGCTCTGAAAGAGCGCTTCAGCCCCAGCAAAGCGTGTCTCTGTGTCCTTCTACAACACAAGCAACAACTCGCACAATCGTTCCACCAAAGCAAACATCTCACACGCGTCTCCTAAATAAATTCCACTGAAAGCAAAAATTTCAATGCAAACATGATACGGCACGCTGGCTAAAGCGAAATCTTATTCAACATGCTTTTTCACAATGCAGCCGCTAGCGCTGTCAGTCGTAGCCCACATTTGCTTGATGGTGTGAATGTTTTTTTTTTTGTTTTGTTTTAAACATGCCTACTCATAAAACAGTGCGACAGACACGCCTTAGACTAGACTGCTTTGCGTCCTATACCACTGATATATCAAAAGTTGTCCCTATATGGCGACAAATTACTTCACAGAAGCCGCCGTGTCATGCGAACTTCAGTAAAATGGGCATATGACACTTCCAGCACTACACTTTGACACATACAGTGTCGCGGTTCGCGACAACGAGATACTTCCATAACTTCATAAGGCGAACACAGAGTGAACACTTTTAGGATGCGGCGAAGAAACCAGGCGGAGACAATTTCCACGCACCGTGGAAATTGTCTCCGCCTGAAATTGTCTTCATTGGGAAAAGGAAACGCGGGAAACGCCGTGGGTACGTAACGGTAGCGGTTGTTACAAAGTGCGTAATTTTGAAAACGTATCGTTACCTGGATCAGGAAAGCCTATAGACAAACAACATTTTTCTAAAAAGCAGACGTCCCCTTAAGCTAAATATTTATCGAACCAAGAAATGCTATTTTGGGTGACTAGAACATTAGTATCAGTGAAAAGAGCTAGTTAGGGGATTAGATGATTTCGCCACGGATGAAGGAGAAAATACGATAAATAATGAACGAAAATAAATGTTTAAGGGGGAAAGCCTCGCCAAAAACAAAGGGAGAACCAAAAGGGGTAAATGAGAACAACTACAGAGCGTCGCGGGTTTTGGAGTGGGCGGAAACAGAGTCACGCCTTTGCGAAAGTGTGCGTCGTCGTCGAGAGAAAGAATGGCACGACCCCTAGAATGTTTGGGAGTGAGTTAGTGTGAGATTGACTAGGCAAGGTCATTCTGGCCTCCTTATGTTTATGCTCGGGGTACGAGTAAACAAAAATCTTCTGGATGTTTGCAGAAGCGTTCCTTCTCGGTCATGCACACGGCATTACTCCCCCATTTGAAAGTGCATCGGCCTGATGCGTCCTTACTACATTTTGCTGCAAAGCTAAACCAAAGAACAGCAAACAGCAAACTGTGAGATCCTCTACATCATACATAGCTTTCATTCCTATCGAGCATATGACGGCTTGAGACGAACGACGTGCACCACTTTGGGTCGCGGCAGGTGGTATCCTAACGACCGTATTTCTTCTGGAAGCACCTCGTAGTTGAGCTCCTTGGAACGGCGGAGTACATTGTAGGGCCCGAAGTGGTGCTTCAAAACCCTCTCAATACGGCAATCGTGTCGTATTGGTTTCCACACCCACACTCATTCTCCCGTTTCAAAATGAACGTCACGTCGGCGGATGCTGTACCTTTTAGCGTCGACACGTTGTTGGACTTGAATCCGCTGGCGGTATTCCTGGCGCGTCTCCTCTGCTCGCTGACTGATTATATGGGTGTCTACGCTCCTGTGGTCAATTGGCCCATGGGACAGCGTTGAGTCGAGCTCCGTCGTCAGCTTTCTGCCATGCACGAGTTGAAATGGTGAAATGGTGTCATTCCGGTGGTTTTTGGAGTGCCATGTTATAAGCAAACGTGACGTACAGCAGCACTGCGTCCTATGCCTTGAGTTTTAAGTCGTCATAAATGGAGATCATGTGAAGGATGGCGTTGTTTTGCAGTTCCGTGATGCCGTTGGTTCGCGGGTGGTACGGCATGGTTCGCCGATGCCTGGTTCGGCTGAGCCGAGAAAACTCCCGAGTCAGCTGAGTCATAAATGCTGCTCCTGGGTCCGGACTAAGGACTTCAGGGGCGCCGTAACGGAGAACGACGCAGGGAATGAAGAACTTGGCGAATTCCGGGGCTGTCCCGAATAGGCGGGGGAGGGGGGGGGGGGGTTGTCTAGGCGTATCGGATGAGGTAATCCGCCGCGACGAATATCTACCAATTTTCTTGCGTCGATTTTGGTGATGGCCCAAGTTTCTTCATTTAAATCTGCTGAAACGGTGCACTCGGTGGTGCTATCAGGTGAAACAGTCCATCGGGCTTCGTTGGTGGTTTCTTACGTCGTTGGCACACATGGCAAAAACTTCTGTATTGCTGGAAGTCCTCAGGAAGCTTGGGCCACACGTACGTTTTGCGCATTGGTTCCAGTGTCCGGCTGCTGCGAAGATGTCCTGCCATCGCTCGTCGTAGCAGGCTCCGAAGGTCTTCTGTCGAAGTCTGGTGAAAATTAGCAGAAGCCGCACCGAATTGTTGTCCCAGAAGCTCTCTTTGCAAAGCACGACTCGTCGGATAAAAAGCTTGACAGGGCTCGTGAGAACGCACGGGTAACTCAGCTTCCCCCTCTTTAGATATGTTCGATCAATGCACGATGCTCAGGGCCGTCTCGATGAGGTGCCTCAGTATCGTCAACGTCGACTACACCTAGAAAATTCTTCTGGTGTTTGTCTTCGCTTCCGGCGGGAGCTGACTCGACGAGGTCCCTTCAAGGACAGTTCGCGTCCGTGTGCTTGAAGTCGGATTTGTACACCACGGGCATGTAGAATTCTTGCAGTCGTAGGCACCATTGGGCAAGGCGTCCTGAAGGAACCGTTAGGTTTGCAAGCCAGCAGAACGAGTGGTGGTCTTTGACCACTCAGAACGGAGTTCCGTTCAAGTAGGGACGAAACTTGGTTATCGCCCAGAAGACCGCAAGGTATTTCTTCTCCGTCGTTGACTAATTGCTCTCTGCCTTAGAGAGTGTCCGATATGCATAGGCAATCAATATTTCAGTACTTGCCTGTATTTACACCAGCACCGCGCCAATTCCCGTATTATTGGCGTCCGTGTGGACTTCGATCTCGGCATGCTGGTTGGAATAGCCGAGGATCAACGGCGTCTGGTGTCTCTGTTTCAGCTCATTGAATGCGCGGTGTTGCTCTTCTGCCCATTGGAACATTACGGTGTATTTTATAGGTCAGCGATCGATGCAGAGATCTTCGCAAAATCTCGAACGAAACTAAAGTATTAGGCTGTGCGGCAGTCAATCTGCTCGTCTCCTTTGAACACGGTCATGCACAGTTATCAACACAACTAGAATGCAAGTCCCGTTGTACGGCTGCCGACGCATTTACGTTGGGACATTGTGAAGACCTTAGGCCGAACTTCAAGGAAACATCTGTGTACAAAGGATTGTTCTGCTGCGCACTGTTTTTCTAATCCGCTTCGTACAAACAAGTTTGAACACCATGCGCCTACTTGCTAAAACGTTCAAGATTGTTTTACGCTCTTTGCTACCCCTCAAATTTGTTTGCGGACCGTTCATGGGCTCAGTTGTTGCCACGAAAGACATTATGGTTCCAAAGTCTTCGGCGGTCTGGGTCCCAGCAACAGTTCAAGGAGATAAGCGATCGGGAGACTTTATAATCGAAAATGTCCTGCACTCGCGCCCTGGGGCGGAATTCGTCACGCCCCGCTGTCTCACCTCCTCTCGCCAAGGCGTCTTAGGCATTCTTGTTGCTGACTCGGCCAGCGACGACCTTCACCTAAAGCGAGGCGACAGCTTAGGAGTTGCTTTTGAGGTTGAGTCACAAACGGTGGTTGCCTCTCTTGTAAGTTCGCCTTCGTTTCCCGCTTCAGAAGGACAGTTGGGCAGAACCGGACCCCTAGCGTGGTCTGAGTTTAACTTTGAACCCAATCGAACCGCGGCAGAGAAAGAATGGACTTCTTGAGGGTTGAATGATGTCGTCGTCGAGCATTTCTTGTACATGATCCTGAATCACCTTCCTTTCCTTTAAGGAAACTCGATACGGCGACTGGTGGACAGGGAGCGCGTCGTCGTCGGGAATAACGCGATGTTTCGCCATTGGTGTTTGGCGAACTTTCGACGACATGGCAAAACTGTCACTGTATTCGGCGAGGAGATTAACCAGTTGCCGGCGCTTAGGAGCTGGGAGCTCGGGGTCGATGTCGACCGGCGGCGGCGGCGTGCTGTTCTGCTGTGGCGACGGGGTTTCTTCGGATATTGAGGTGACCACGGCTGGCGCCTGAAGCTCCTCAATGTGGCCCTCGGTGGTACCCCTCGTTAGGTGCTGCGGCTCCTCTCGGAGGTTTGTCACAAGAACAGTTGCACGTCCTTCTTGGAGATCCGTTACACCTCGTGCGACGCCAATTCCTTTCTCAAGGAGCAGTTGGACTCTGCCTTCAGGAAGAGCTTCACCGTGCATGGCTGCGTCGGTTATGGCGGTGACGAAAACGCTCGACCGCGGCGGTAAGTTCACATGGTCGGCGATAACTTGGATCGCGGTTGACGTCGTGTTGGTCTCCACCGGCGGTAAAACAGGCTTTCGCAGCGTCATCTGGTTTGCCCCGAAGTCGATGACGGCGCCATACGCGCAGAGAAAGTCCATTCCGAAGATAACGTCCCACGAACAGTCTTGCAAACGACGAACTTCACAGGGCACGTCTCACCATGGATCTCGACGCGAGCAGTGCATCTCCCGACTGGTGTGATGAGGTGCCCTCCGGCGGTTCGTATTTGTGGTCCATCCCACGGCGTGGTGACTTTTTGAAGGTGGCGGGAGAGCCTCCCACTCGAGACCGAGTAGTCTGCTTCGGTTTCCACGAGTGCTGATGCGTCGTGGTCGTCAATGACGACGTTTAGGTTATTGGACACCGCTGCAGGGGCGTCGTTTCGGTCTCTGGTAGCGTTCGAGTGGGGGCCCTCCGACGTTCGTGGAGGATCTTGGCGTCGGTCGTCTTCGCCCTATTGGAAAAACCAGCATGAAAATCAAACTGGCCAAGCTGGTAACTAAGCTGGTCAATCTGGTCAATGTGGTGATCAAACTGGTTTAACTGGAAATCAAGCTGGTTTAAGCTGGGCAAGGTAGAATTTAAGCTGGTCAGTCTGGTTTAAGTAAAAAACAGCATGGTTTAACTAGAATCTGGTTTAAGATTCAATCTGGTGTAGCTGGGAGCCAGTCTGGTCCTAACTGGTCAAACTGGTTTTCCATGGAGCCAATGTGGTCAAGCTGGGAGACAAGGTGGTCATGCTGGGAGACAAGCTGGTGAATCTGGTCGAACTAATAATCGAGGTGGTCAAGCTGGTCATGCTGGGAGCGCGGACGCCAAGGTCGGCTAGAGATAGCCGAACTGGCATTGCTGGGAGCGCGCGCGCCAAGGTCGGCTTAGGATGGAGCGAGGCCACGTCCTGTGCTTTGTCCTCTCGTTTTTGGTAGACGACAGGGCGTGTCAGGCGCACTGCAAGCTACCTTTGTGTGTGAGAAAAGAGAGAGAGAGAGTGGTAGAAACGGAGAATTCTAGAGGCGTTTCCCTATTGAAAAAACCAGCTTAGGCTGGTCCCAGCTTCAAGCTGGGTTATTGCCCCAGCATGCCCAGCTTGGCATGCTGGTCATGCTGGTTGATCTGGTCCCAGCTTCAAGCTGGGTTATTGCCCCAGCATGCCCAGCTTGGCATGCTGGTCATGATGGTTGATCTGGTCCCAGCTTCAAGCTGGGTTATTGCCCCAGCATGCCCAGCTTGGCATGCTGGTCATGGTGGTTGATCTGGTCCCAGCTTCAAGCTGGGTCATTTGCCCCAGCATGCCCAATTTGGCATGCTGGTCATGCTGGTTATACTGGTCATGCTGGTGGAATTCCCAACCAGTTTAAACTGTTTAAATAAATGCACAGGATAAAAAGCCAAGCTCTTCAGAAAAGCCAACTCGGCATCCAATTTATTATTTTCGTACTTGCGGCCACCTCACATGAACTGTGATGCTACATATCCTCGGCTCTCACACAGTACTAACCGACGCACAGGCACTGGTTCTCGGTGCAAAGCCAACAATGTTAATAAAACCAGATTGCTTATCTTTCACCACAAAAAATACTAGAAACACGCCAAAAACAGGCCATAGCTAAAGAAAAAACTACTCGGATGAGAGAAGCGAACCTGGGGTCCCGCCAGTGATGGGGCCGAAGCGGCAACTTGCGTGGTCGGCAGAGGCGAGGAAATCCGTGTGGCTTGGCTGGCATTGGCGATACTCCTCGGCACCACCGTCATTCACGAGCACACACACGTTCAAAGACAGGAAGCGACGCTTCAGTCGGGACGTCCAACATCTTCCCGCACTGAACGGACTGCCGCTCGCTGTCTCCTCAAAACCCGCTTCGCTTGCATCGTCGTTCAACTAGTCTCCAAACAACGCGCACACAGCCGTCCTTTCGAAAATCTGCCGAAGATAAACAAACGCGTCTAAAATTCTCCGTTTCTACCACTCTCTCTCTCTCTCTCTCTTCTCACGCACAAATGTAGCTTGCAGCGCGCCTGACGCGCCCTGTCGTCTTCCAAAAACGAGAGGACAAAGAACAGGACGTGGCCTCGTTTTATCCTAAGCCGACCTTGGCGCGCGCGCTCCCAGCAATGCCATTTCGGCTATCTCTAGCCGACCTTGGCGTGCGCGCTCCCAGCATGACCAGCTTGACCACCACGATTATTTGTTCGACCAGATTCACCAGCTTGTCTCCCAGCATGACCAGCTTGTCTCCCAGCTTGACCACATTGGCTCCATGGAAAACCAGTTTGACCATTTAGGACCAGACTGGCTCCCAGCTACACCAGATTGAATCTAAAACCAGATTCTAGTTAGATTATGCTGGTTTTTACTTAAACCAGACTGACCACCTTAAATTCTACCTTGCCCAGCTTAAACCAGCTTGATTGCCAGTTAAACCAGTTTGACTACCACATTGACCAGATTGGCCACCTTAGTTACCAGCTTGGCCAGTTTGATTTTCATGGTATAGGGGACGGGTGTGAAAAACACTGCTTTTCGCCGCGGCCTCTTTAAAAATTCATAAGTCGAGAACAAAAAATCCGACGAACTTGCGGTTTGTGGTGACTGCGGTTTTAGAAACGGCGCCATAACATATATTTTTTTCATCGAAATTAAAAATTCGACCCTTTTTGCCTGCACGATTTGAGATGAAACCACCCATATATATATATATATATATATATATATATATATGTATATACATATATATATATATATGTATCCGTTTCTATTAATATGACCGTTGTTTATTACGGTAGGGCCACAAGTATTCATAGTTAAAGGAAAGAGTAGCAGCCAAACGTTGATCGGAATTTGCGAGCGTTGGCCTCACAGGTTGGCACCCCACATCTTCCGTATGATCGAAATTAGCTTCGAGAGGCACTCATCATCAGCAGTCGTAACTGCTGCAGTAGCACCCTCCGGACCGTAGCTTTGGCGGACAATCTTCTCGTCGGCCATTTCGTACACGGAAGGAATGGTTGTCACGCATTTGATCGACGCTGTTCCATTGATGAAGCCGTCCTCGGGCATACTGAAGCGGAGTTTGCTGGCGAAAGCCTCGAAACCGGCAAAAGGAATCGGAGTAATGATCTCGAAGTGTGGCGGTACCGCAGGTATTCCGTTGAGGAACCAGCTGAAGCTGACCGCTGGCCTCGACTTCGGGGAGTTGCAGTAGACGTCCACGGTGTCGCCGACCCTGTAGTGCGTGTGGGAGCCTCCGATCTTTGGACCCCCCTTTGGAAGATCTGCATGAAAACCGAAAGTGTAGAACCTAGCCCCTGTGGGCAAATAAATAATTAAAAAGTTGGGTGCCTTCTTGGCATTTCCCAAAGACGTTCAAATGCGCTCTTCGTTTTCTGGGTGCAGTAAGGAAGCTACTGAAGAGCACATTAAGTGGATTTTGTGAATATAAGGCCGTCTAAGTAACGTGGCATCATGGTGGATGCGATGCGATTTGCGTCGCGTTGCGCCACCGTCACGGTATCGTAGTGTCAGGAACCCCAAACTCGTCAAACACAAAGTTGGGGCCGAAGTTCACAGAGCGCACCGATTTGGCTATACCGACGATGACTTCGTGCTTTTGTCGCCAGCGTCCAATCAGCGCGCTCCACGAACTTTCGGCTCCAACTTTGTGTTTGCCGAGTTTAGCGCCCCAGGTGTCGCATATGACATCGCAGAAGACCTGTATATACCATGCATTTAAGTTTTAATAGGGATTATGCTTACAAATAAACTAATATATATCTTTCCGACTACAAAGGCAGTGGTGCTAACTGCAGCGCGTGCCCTTCGCAAGTAATAAAATCGGGTTCATACGCACGTTTGTGCACTGCTTGGCTGTGCCTTGTTTATGGTATGTGCATAGGAGGTACAGCTCGCACAGATCAGAAGGAATGTATATATTTACATATTTTTTACTCAAATCAATCAATAATTTTAAAGGAATCGCTGTCTTTGTTTGTGGATTGTTTTGTCATTCATGCCAGACTGCGTCTAGCCTGCAGCTGCAGCTTCAAACAGTGTGAGCGAAATCGATATGGTAAATTTACCTGTGACATTAAGGACTCGTTCGCCGGCAACGGTCGCGAAGAAAGGAGCGCCGGAGGAGACCTCGCATCGGTACGTTCCTTCACTGGCCAAGCTGAGCTCTTTCAGCAGCACAGATGTGGCGTCACTCGCTGTAACCTGCACAGTGAGTCAGTGTCGGGTCTCCATAACCGCAGTTATTCGGCTTATAGATCGTACAAAACACTTGGTGTTCTCTACAGACGCGATAACAGAATTATTTCCAGATACGCCCCAAGCATCTGCGAAACATGTTTGCCTCATACATACGTGTGCTTCACACATGTCTGAAGACAGTTTTTGTATGGCCAATGTCAAAGGAGCGCCATACGTGGGAGAAGCACTCGTACAGCGTCTGCATGGGGACTGTCTTGTATGATGTATTAGAGTTGCCGCGACTGAAACGACTTATGGTAACATCAGTGGCACCGGAACCGGTGGGGGAGAATCGCACCCACAGGTTCGAAACCAGTGGGGGCATGCCCCCCCCCCCTCCCCCACTCAAAGCTGTTCCAAACGCCCGCTGCCCCGCCCCCGCCCCCCTCTCTTCTCCCCTCCCACCACCCGTGAAGCTGTTACATGTTCAAGGTGCACTCCATAGGTGACTAGGCGCCACAGGCTAATCCTACGCGAAAAACAAACCACACTGTATATATATATAGAGAGAGAGAGAGAAAAAAAAAGAGGTGAACTACACGATTCGACATGAGCCCCCAGAAGCCGCCCCCACACTTCAGATATACTTCCGGAACCCCTGGGTAACATACATTTTTGGTTGTGTGGGAAGCTTAGCCGTGAAAGAAACATTCAGTAAACTACTTGCAAAGGTTTCGAATATACACCTCGCTAGAGACAGTTTATCGCCAAGAACCAATATAAAATTGTTCTGTCTCAGAGAGCAGTGCCTGTTACTTGCCCAACCTGTGTTGAACTCAAACATGTATATAAGTTACTTTATTGAATTTAAGACATTTCTACAGATACTTTGTGGATAAGTTTCAATAAGAGTATGTTGTACATTCTCTCAGTTGCATTTCTTTTACAGTTCTAGTGTATCTCAAGTACATTTTTATATTGTAACGGAAATTGTCGCTGGGATAATTTCCAGGAGTAGAGGTTGTCAGACACCTGAACACAAACTGCTAAAGACTAGATTCATTGATGTGCAACATATAGTCACCCTCACAAATTCGTTATACTTTCAACATTAGCCCTTGCGCGCACGTTGCTTATTAGCATGAAAATAATTAGGTGACATCACGAGACAAGTTTCTCTACTTGTGATGGGATCATAGTGCATACAATTCAAAACATCGCTAGACGAGAACCAGGCGTGGCTATTCTCTTACAAGGTTGTAAGCCTAACGTAAAGGACACGATCCCAAGGAAGAGAGCTGCACTTAATTGGCTGTGTCACCTTGTGTGCTTTTCTGAAGTATAGTTTTATTTGGGCACGTTTGTTAGGTAGTTGCAGAGCGCTTCCCGATGTCTGCCTTTCAACAAACTAGTCTTTGACACGTGAACCTGTTCCTGGAATTCTTACAATTCCATATTATTTGTTCCCTTGCACATTCATTTCATTGAATGAGCTCTGTTTGATTATACCGACTTCAGCGGTTCAGGGTCCGCATGCGTCTGGGATATGATGAAGAGAACATGATAAGCATTACCACGAAGGTTTTAATTTTCAGCCAAGTAGCTGTAATTAAAGTAGCCTTCTGTTGTTTCGAAAATAGCTTCTCGCATGCTCATGTGTGTTCCACTCAAGACACTTTGCAGTAAAAGTAACTGCCCCTATAGGGTGTTTGCACATGACGTCAATTCGCCATTTTGTTGTTAGTTCGTTTTTCCAAACAAATTTACAAATTTCAAGGATTGCATCGCAACCGGTTGAAAAGATGTCAGCGTGGTAATACATAAGCTTTTGTGTTCTACGCATTTGAGGGGTCATGTAAATCCTTGGAATGCTCGAGTTTGGCACACGCCAGACCGTTTACAACAACAAAATGGTGGATGAAATTACGTCAGTGAAAACACCCTATACTCCTAAGACTTGACGAAGTATGTATTTTCTATTTTATCTTAAATACCGATGTCAAATGTATTGTACAACACATAGTATTAATAGGCACGGCTAGGCCAAAACAGTAATTGATTAGTTAGGGGCTCTTTGGCGCAACAACAACGCGGCCATTCTACGCCAAAGTTAACTATTTGAAAACGGCAGAATGGTGTAACAGTTATGGGATCATAGCACACGCAATGCTGTGATTGTAAATGAAACAGTGAGCGGCCAGCACGGATGTTTGTCCTAACCGACAACTTTTCTTGGAAAATGGGGAGACAGGCAGAACGCCGTTATAATTTTACGTACGTTTACCGTGACTCCTCGAAGATGGTAAACTTGCGTAGGGGGGTAGACACCTGGTAGATAACGAAAGAACTCTGTACCATCTTTGTACCATGCACTTGACGGAGTAGAGGCTGGCGTCCGCAAGGCGGTAGCGGCACCCCAGCTTTGCGCTGCCTCCCACCAACGCAGCCTGCGGGACATCCACGCTGAGCAGTACCAGGGATCCCATGTTTATCGCAGCCGTTTCTGCATCGTACGCAACACGACTTCTCTGTTCAGCAATACCTTAACTTGGTCATCTGTATAGCATGGCAATCCAGGCAATATAATGCACGATGGAAGGGCAAAAACACAGGCAAGTTGGTGAACTTAACAATTAAAAGGTTTAAAGGCGCGAACTGAAACAGGCCTTTTAACCTTTGAATCGATATGTACCGACTAGCCCCAACCAAACGTTTAATGCTGAACTCACTCCGTAATAAAAAAAAAAAGAATAATAATAAAAATAAATAAGAAGACAGCCACACAGACTGTTTTAAAACACAGCTACAGATTTTACTTCAGGCGCCACCCTCACCTAATGTCACCAATTCACCTCCTCACAAAAGGCAAGAAAACGGACATATAACAGCTCCGGGATTTGGGGTCATTCCGGGGCAGTTGTATGTCCCTACTGTTAGTTGCCTTTTTGCAAAAATGTGTGTGAAACCTTCGGTGAGTATGGTCATTCTTATAAATCTTGGAACGTGAAATAAAATTAGTAGCTGTGTTGTGAAACGGTATGTGTTGCTGTCCGTCTTCTTTGGTGTCGTTTTTTTTCCCTTTTATTATGGAGCAATATAATCCGTCAGTTGTGTGGCGTACTACCATAAGACGAACACCCAACGAACGCCATCATTAGCAGACATGCTCAGTACCCGTAAGCAAACTTGGTCACATCTGTGGCCCATCACTCGGTGGTAAAAAAAACATATCCTTGCGGACAGGCGGGACTGCTGGCGATCAGTCGGTTGCCAAAACACATGCAACCCTTGTCGCCAACAGCTTCTGCCTGTCGACGAGAAGGGTTGCTTGTTTGTCCCCCTGGTATTACTTAGAGCACTATATACCTCCTACGGAGCAGAGTAACGCAATCCTTTGATCCGCGTGTTTCGCCGACAACATGGCCGACAGAGCAGCTCGGCGGCAGTCTCGTGGTACTCAGAGAGATCGACGCAACACGGCTAATCAAAAAATAAACGCCGAGTTCACACTTTTCGAAACTAGTCTGTCGTGAAGTTGGTAAAGCAGTAAACACTTTATCAAAGTTTTATTATATCGAACGCATCTGAAAATTTTACCAAGGCAATTTCCAAGGCAGTGGTATTTGAAGCAGACAATTGTTTTACGCAGCGGAGATGGACTTTATGGATTGGCCGGAGCGGTTCGCACAAACTGTGTGACGTCACCGCGTCGTCTGCTGCAAAATGCCGCTCAAGCAATTAGAAAAATATCGTTATTACATGGCACACAAGTTAGCGCACATTATTGTGAACTGTTCCTTTATTATGTCAAAACTATTGTCGTTCCGTACATCCTCAAAATAACCAAGAAACAGCGGTTTTCTCACGTTCCCCATGCATTTGTGACCGGAGTTGGAACCCCTGGGCGTTCGCCGCTAATCGCCGAGAGATGGCGTTCTATATTGCGCCACTCTAGAGTTCCTGTATAAGCTACCTACGGTAGCAGAGTTTCGCATTCAGCCTCGGCGAGTGCCCGAAGCGCCGGCTTCCCCGCACGCCCTGGATGCTTTGCTCCTCACGTGACTAAATTTGTTTGGCGAATAGCGGCGCCGCGCGCGCCGCCGCGCGAGGAAAACAGGAGTGGAGGAAAAGGAGGCGGAAAGCAGGGGAACATACGCCGGGGCGCGAGAAACGTCGGCGGAGCGACCGTAAAGGTGGCTTTCTTGCACGCCACCGGATGCTTTGCTCCTCACGTGATGGATCTCGGCGAATAGCGGCGTGGCGGTGCGGAAAAAACAAATGCGCAACTCTGGCTCCCGTAGGGAGCCTATGCGGAGTGCAAGTTCGTCTGCTTCTTGCGCAGGGGGTAGCGGTGACGTCAGAACGCCGAGCCCTGATTGGCTAATCGCGCCCCCTATCTGAGCGTCGTCTGCTCCTTTGCAATGTCGTCTGCTCGCAACGTCGTCTGCGTCTGTCTTACCTTTCCTGCGACTTTCGGAAGTTCAGAGGCCAGATTCACGAAACGATCTGACGCCAAAAATGTGCGCAAGACAAAACTTAAGAACAAATTCGTATTCACGAAACGAAATTTTCACAAGTTTTGCGCAGGTTACGACGAAATCCTCCGACAGCTCCGAAGCTGTCTTACGCACTTCTTACGATCAAATCAGCATGGCCGACAGCGTCGCGGTCGCGACGACCCACGGAGGTTTATTTTTCTACGTGCGCTTCACACGCAAGAAAGCAGCAAGAAAAAAAGTAAAAGGTACTTGAAACAGACCACGACGAACAAGAACGCTGGATCCACAAACACCCGGGAAAAGCTCCAACGGCCACGATTCCACCGAACACGACCAAGCGAGCACGGCAGTTAGGCCTAGCAGGCACTCCGCGACTCGGCGACCGTTTGCCCACGACCGGCTGGCTTGCTGAATCGAATATGCCCGCGCGACCCTTGTAAACCCTTCCCGTATTATACTTTGATCGATGACCTCAATTTTAGATTAAGAGGTCAAATTCTTCTTCTTGTTATCTCCTTGTTTCCCGAAGCAACGGTGACTCTCGCCGGTGAAAAAGCGGTGAATCTCCGGCAGACGCAGGAAAGGTAAAGCAGCCATCGCTTTGACTAGCAGACGTAAAGCGGACGACGTTAGCTGCGGGAACCCGCCGACGCCGCCGCACACGAAAGGAGGGGAAAAGTATTTGGGAGGGAACTTGCGGACACTACCACCCTCACTCTCGGTTCTTAGCAAACAAACCTCGGCGCCTCGGGACACCCCGCCAGTGAGTCCTTTGACTTCCCTCCTTGATGCGCGTCTGCTAGTTGTTAGACAAAAACAACGTAGCGCTCGAGTTATTTCGTCTGCCCTCTCAGAAAAGCGAAGTCGAGCTCGCCCGTAAAGACCTGCACTTCCGAAAGTCGCAGGAAAGGTAATCAGACGCAGACGACGTTGCGAGCAGACGACGTTGCAAAGGAGCAGACGACGCTCCGATAGGGGGTCTCGATCAGCCAATCAGGGTTCGGCGTTCTGACGTCACCGCTTCTTCCTTTCTCAAGTGCAGAAGACGAAAATGAGCCCACTTGCGAGGCATATACGCAGCCTATACAGGAACTCTACGCCACTCTAGAGAGCCACAGTTGCGCGTGCTTTCCACGTGCCGCCACGCCGCTATTCGCCGACATCCGATCACGTGAGGAGCCGGATCAAGGGTCGTGCATTAAAGAAGACGTAGCGCGCGACCCGGCGTACGTTCCGCTATTCGCCGAATTCAGTCACGTGAGGAGCAGACTCCGCACGCCGTCAGGGAAAGCCGGCGCTCCGGGGGTGAACGCGCAACTCTGGCTCCCGTAGGGAGCCTATACAGGAACTCTACGCCACTATGCTCCGAAGGCCCTAGGAAGAACGTGACAAGGCGTTTTTGCAAGTCTAGGTTTCGACGGAAACAGTCAAGGAAAGAAATACGTGCAACTCAAACTGGGATTTTTTTTTTCGGCGCGAAAACCAATTGCACAGGGCTTCACCCACTCTCGCAGCAGCTCTACACTCTAAGAAAAAAAAGGCGGAAAAAAGTAGCAGCGACGCGTTTTGTTCCCTTCTAAGGACGCGCCCCCAGCAGACGCGAAGAAAAGTTCCGCCCTCCCGCTTTATATTTTTTTGGTTTCGGTTTTCGACGCGTCGTTTGATAAACATAGTTGAGTTGATTGAGAGTCTTCGCGAGGGTCGCCTTGTAATTCCGTTTCCCAGTCGAAACATCCAGAAGATGTCAGTTGCATTGACGCTTTTTTATCGCTAATTTTGTGAAACGAGCAGGCGAATCCGTTGAAAACAGCGAAGTTTCGGTTGGAGCAGTATTAGCAGGGCTACGTACACTGGGCTAAGATGGCCGTCTCTTTATTACGGAACGACCTGTCGATGTTGTCGACGTTATAACGTCGACAACGTCGACAGGTCGTTCCGCGGAAACTGCGTCCTAGACAGGAATGTTTTGCTGCGGGTGCATGCGTGTCTCCTGTGCTGCGTTTGGTTCTGTTTTCTGATGCCGAGTGCCAACCGACAATCAGCGTGGTTGTGTATTTCCGCATATCAGCAACATCGCGATGGTAGTGTCAGTGAGCGTCAAGGAGGATAGAAGGGTAGGAGAGGGCATGACGTCGGCCGCGTAGCCTCCACAAGCCATGCTCCCTTGACGCCTCGCCTCTTTTTCATTTTTCTCCTTACCCTCCTCACTTCTCAGGTGAACGTGACCACGTCACGTGACCGTAGCTAGCCTTCGTCTAGCTATGGTGTACTAGAATGCACCACAGCCTAGCCTTCGATCTGATAAAACCTACCGGACGGAGCGCGCGCAAGCCGGCAAGGGATCCTCCTACAATCAACCATCCATCTCGCACGTGACATGTCACGCGCATTAATCGTCAGAGAGATCTGCGGTCACGCTGGGCACAAAATTGTTTAAACTTTTTATGACTAGGCTTCACCAATACTGAAGTACTTCTACTAGTACTTCTAGTACTAGTAGTATTGTAGTACTAGTACTACAATACTAGTACTTCTAACCTCCTTGGTGAGCGTGGTGAACGAAGACTGGAATTGTCGCCAATGTGACCGTGTGTTCGCGTATGAGTGGTGTAACTGCAAGGTGAGATGACATAAACTGCTGCAGGTTGCCATTTTTGTTTTGCATTAAACAGTTTAAGACGGCTTGAGGGATTACGGTTCAATCGATCGACCTGCGGATAGTCATGCTTGAACGCTGGTCTGAACCGTAGCTCCTATTGCACTGTGTTCAATGTGACTCTCGTCTGCGATGTCCTGTTGTCCGCTCCCCGATAGCGCAACCGCTCTCGGGGATGTGTACAGAAATTACTTCAAGACGACAGTTGAGGGGCTACGTGCAATAGAGGTACAAGTGCAAATGCAGAGCTCGCCAAAAAGTCCCTCAATAATTTTATCTGCGCATCTCAATGTCAATATAGCGTTTGAACTTCGAGTATATAAGTGTACAGTGTTCCGAACCACCAAAAGTGGAGTGCCACATATAAGTGTAACATCTGGGACCGTGAATATCACGAATGGTACAAGTGTACTTATAGCATTATTGGACGTAGCCCTTCAATTGCAGCCGTACGGAACAGCGCAGAAACAACAATAAGGGCTACGATACAAAAACTATGATCTCTAGGTGGTGCGAGAGGAGATGACGCGTCCCAGATGACAAGGCCGAGGTGCCAGATATTTTACATCAGCTAAAGAAGGCTAAAGCACAGATTGTATACGAGTGCGTCGTCAGCATTCGGCCGGGACTCGTGTCATAACTGATTGAACACGAGACGGGTTCCCGCCAAACGAAGCACACCATGTTTTAATCTGGCTCCTCGGGATGGCCTCCGTTTAATGACGTGGGAAACTCAGCACTGCGGCCTGGATATCTAGAAGGTGCTGAATGAAAAATTCGCAATGCATGGGAAGTCGTGTGTAGGGGTGTGCGAAGAGTGGTTCGCATATTATAGCGCTGTTTTATCCCTAGCTTCTGCACTGCTAAAAGAAAAGGCCTTCGTTGCTTAGGCTCGCATTGCCAAGGCTATGAACGGCCCACTGCTATTCGCGCATGTACTACCCCTAGTAAAAGCCGTCGGTGGCGCATCTTGTTTAAAAAGGAAAGTATAATATGATAATCTATTACGTATTTTATGACCACCGAAAACACGTTAAATTTAAATGCGTTAAAAAGGTTAAAACAATATTCCCCTGAAAGTGAATGTATCTGTCCCAAAAACCGGGCATGTGAAAATTTCAGTTTCTTTATTAGTACAATGTATACTTCAATTAAAATTTCGCTGCAGCTTGGCCCGCATCCGCGCACTGAGAACAGGAAAGACACCAGGGAAAAGGGGCGCCATTAGTGGTGTCAGATGACCCTTGCTAATGACGTCATGACGCCTTTGACAGATAATAGACGACAGAGAGGCTCGCCTTAATGCCCTGAGGCAATCCTTGTACGTTTCAATATTCGTAAGTTTTCTTCCCACTATTAGTAGGATAATTCTATTTGGCCTTCAAGTTCGTCTGCTGTTTGCGCACCTCGTCCGTTTGTTTACCCCCGATTTGAACCAAAACGGCGCGCGCTTGGCTGCCTCGTCATCGCGTGTTTCCTACGCGTTCTCTTTATACACCTTTCCAAGAAACACTCTACCCTAAGGGCAACAAACCGTTTTCGAGCCCGGTCACATGGGTTCGAGGCTAGACTCTCACCAGCGTCCCTAACCTTAACCGAGTGGACTGTGATTTCGATAGACGCAGCCTGCGTATAGGCGCAGTTTCAAACACTGCTGGCGGCTAAATTCTCGTCTTCTGCTGTATTTTGTGTTCCACGGTCGATGTATTTTTAAATACGGTATACCGCAATAAAAGTAGCAAAAAAGCAACAAAAATAAGCTGAAAACTATTTTTGTTGGGTACGCGCGCGACAGAACGAATGCAACTAGGATGTGAGATGTCGTGTATTTTTACGATTGGGTTTGACGGCGTTGCCCAATCAGACGCGTGTCGAACGATAAGGCGCTTAGCTGTCGAAAATAATTTTCAACAGAAGATAGCCAAAAGGCACGCATTTTTCACGCTCACAAGTAACGTGTTTACCGATGGACAGGACACGGACATACAATTTAGCAAGTGTTAACATTTGAACAATGCATTGTACGTACCACACGATGCAGCGTTATCTGAAAATAATTTATTCGGAAAAAATGAAAGCCGTTTACAACTCCCTGTAACACCGAATTAGAGCGCAGATCTCGAGGAGGAGGAGGGAAGGGTGCTGAGGGGACGGTATACCCCTCGTCCCTGCTCCTCACCTCCTCATCCTTCCTGCTACTCCTCCCTCCAAGCGGCGTCGGCGTCCGCGTAACCGTGAGGTCACGTGACCCTCGTAACCTTATGGGGGTCACGTGACGTCACCGGGGTCACGCGACCTCACGGCGGTCACGTGACCTCGCAGTTACGCCGACGGCGACGCCGCTCAAGCCGGAAACGGGCGCCTAAGAACTGCACTCTAAAAGATCTCAAGTAACAAAGTTACAGTCGACGACAGTCACATTTCGGTGATCGGCCGAAATCCAAGATCCCTTCATTTTGGGGCACGTTTTGGGGAGAGCTTCCTATTTTCACACCAGCACCAAGGTAAAGGAACGGGCGCGACTGTCTCCAATCTGAACTATTTTTTGGCTATGACTGAGAAGGACTCTACGTGGGTTATTTCTGGGAGGGAGAGAACAGTTGTCATTGCTCGTAAAATCGCTTCAAGGTCCGTTTGACGTCCTTCCCCTCCTTAGTTTCCCGCGAATATCGAACAGAAACGCTGGAATGGCAGGCACTTACCAGCCCTATTTCTCACACTGTAAGATAACACAGAAAGGGTACGCAGCTGGCATCAGAAAAATTCAGTGGAAACTGTCAAGAGGGGCCAGAAAATGTCGAATGCAAAAGCGCCACACATAGGTAGAGAATCTCGCTGAGCGGGTTTCCACAGTACAAGACAGTGGCGGAAAATTTCTAGCTGAGAGGGCGCGAGAGCCGCACCAGCCGCATCAGCATCAGTAACATGGCGGGGGCCTTGGAGCGTTTTTTTGGAAAGGTGTATATGTTGCGTGAGAGACGCCTTAGGGAGTTGTAGAAGATCGTTTTTCCCCTGCGCTACTGTATCCGTAAAGAAAACGCTGCAGCTGCGCATGCGCGCCGCCAGCCCTGTCTGCATAGTTCAAGGTCTTGTGGCGGATTATGGAGCCTTATCCGGGTGCTTAGCGGGCTGCGGAAACGGTCTACTACAACTTGCTCGCCGTATTCAGGGGACGAATGGATCGCAAGCGGTAGCCTAGCTTTATGTGACTAGGTTACGGAATGTTTCCAAGGGCTCGATTGGGGTCAAATAGTTTATGAGCCACATTTGCAATGTGAGCTGCAAGGAGGGAACGAAAGCGTTGGTCGTCTGCAAGTGCCGCTACCTTATCGCCCTCTTTTGTCCTCTCGACGCGACAACGCGACGCGTGAACACTAGTGACCTTCTTAAGATGGAGGCTTGGACAAGTCACCTTCAATTCAATAGGGACCAAACCAGCCAGAAGACGCCCGCCACCTAAATTTCCTTAAATCTATGCTCTCTAGCTTAGCTGGTCTGTGACAAGACTCAGAAATGCTACACCGCTTGCCTCTATCGATGACTCTCATCTGTGCGCTTCCAGTCACGGTTTGAAAGCTGGGTGGTCCGGAAGACACCTCGCAGCGGTACTCTCCCGAACTGGCCGGAGTCAGATCTCTCAACTCCACCGACTCTGCGCTGCTTAGATTAATCTGAAAAAAAAAAGGGGAAAAGGCTGGAATCATGGTACCTGAAACACGTGTCTGGCCCTTGTGCTTGGCGTTCTGTATACCTCCTACGAAAAAGTAACAGTCAGGGCTGGGCTCGGATTACTCCAAAAATTATTCGGACATACAAATACTAGGATACACGCATTTCAAGTATAAAATACAATACTGAGGTACACTTCTCCTTTTTTGTAACGGGATATCCCTAAAATCCTTCTGCAAAAAGATGGCAAAAAAAAGTAATATCAAATGCAAACAAATATACTTTTTTTTTAATATAGGTAGGTTTGGAGAGGTGCGGTTTGTAGAAAATTCAAGTGATAGTTGCAAAAATATTCGAAAATCCAGGAGACATCATTATTGAAAGAACAAACACTTCACGTATACAAAACAAATTCATTAAACGTTTAACAAGGGCTTGTAATCGTCCTTTCGTTTTAGTGCATCCACCTTCCCTTCAGTTCACACGGAAAGAATAAACACACAGAAAATATACGTGGAACAGACACACACAGTTCTTTCAACGAGCAACTACATTTAAATGATGCCCATTGAAAGAACTGTGTGTGTCTGTCCCTCGTATATTCTCCGTGTGTTTAGTGTGAACATCCAACGCGCTTATACGTGCACGTTCCCTTACCTCAAACTCTTTATTACAGCTACCAGTCCGAATGCCGTTAAAACATTCTTGCCATAGTGAACCATGTAGTTATTGCATGGATGCAGACGACTGTTTTTCATGTTTAACAGAAGGCATCTGCCCTAAATGACCGCTGTTTTCCGTGAAGACGCGTGTGAGATTGGACAACGCAGAACCAGGCACTCTGGGACAGCGGAGCCGGACCTGTCTGCACGATGGCACCCTATTCTGCAGAGAAATTGTTGCAACATATAAGGTGGACAAGGCCCTCCCACAAGGTGTTTATACTGATTATTCGTGGTTTTCCTCTCGCCACTCGCCTACGTTGCTAAAGTGGAAAAAGTGGAGGGCTTCGAGAGAGGAGCTTATCCCGCTATCTTTTCAAGCGACCTTTCTTCAAACCACTTTTGCATTATTAATTTTCGCGATTGCCTGCGTGATTCCAGGCAACCAGACTTCCCCCCGTGGGAGGGTTGTGTGATGGGTTTATATTATAAAGTTTGGGACCCCTTGCGACAAAAAGATGGTTTCAGGGTATGATAAAGACCTGACCGATAATTTTAGACAATAAATGTAACGAGATACCTAAGCCTGGTAGTGTATCGGGATTTGGCGATACATCATTATTGTTTTCGCTACTGAAACGCAACTACTATTTTCAAACGTATCTCTACAGAAATACACATACTGTAAGGTACCGTTAAGACACCATCGCGATACATTTGTATCGTGGTACTTCCCCGGATTATCTGATCTTGATAATTAACTTGACTGGATTATGACGGCCGAACCTCTTGTGTCGGGCGATCAGTCGAGCGAATAGGATCTAGATAAATAATTTATTAAAAGCTTGAAAACTATGTCATCCGCATACATTGAGGCGGGAGTCCTCTGTACTGTCTGTCTCCCTTCCTCGCTGTAGTTCATCCAGAAACCTCCTCCACTGTCTTCCAGGGCTCTTTAGATTCTTGCAACATATAACGCAGTGTTGGACAAAATACTCGATAAAAGTATTTAAGTTACTAAATACCTGCTTCATAAAGTATTTAAAATACTACTTACATTCACTGTAAAGTATCTTGAGTAGAGTACAAATACTTAGAAATATAATTCGATTACTGTTAAAGATACTTCCGCATAGCGTAATTTGTACCGACGTCAGACACAACGACAATTATACAGCTGCGTAAATCTGGCTTACCAGAATGGTTTATTTGCACGAAACAACACAAAACGAAAAAAAAAGTATCGTAGCGCTATTTTATGCAGTCCAACTATAATGAGCAGGATATTGTCACAAATGACAAATGATGAGGCGGCGAATAACTGAAGAAACTAAACGTTTAATGCGTCGAACTTGTGCCCAAAACAAAATAGAGAAAGGCTAGCGTCGTAGGCGTCGATGTCGGCGAAACAGCAGGATCGACCGCAGGGGCGAGACTGGCTCCGGACCGCCACCCGGGGCACCTTTTGTACCCTTGTGGGTTTCTGGAAGATTCGGCGTAGAACGTTCGGCGCGTAGAACATTCGTAACTCGATCAGACGACAAGGTTCTCGAACTTACGATCATGCCAAGTTGAAAGAATAAATAAAAGAGAAGTCCGCTCCCTGGAATGGAACCCGGAGCCTCCACGCGAGAGCCAAGCGCGGTAACCATTTGGCAAGGCGCTTGGCAATATCACTGGTACATGTTACAGAACATTTCTGGGACAACAAGAAAGAGGTCTGATTTCCTCCTGTTAAGGAGGAGACCAGACCGTGTTGCCCCAAGCGGTTAACTTCAGAAGTATACACGGATGGGGACAACAAACACAGTGACCCAGCGCTGGGCTGACATAATCGAACGCGGCGTCAGCGTCCGGCTGGAATTCGTGGTCTCCGGTGAGGAGGAAGAGGGTCTCTTTTGTTACCACTCCAGCCTTAAAGGGGCAGTCAAGTGGTTTTTGAGTTCGTGTTTTGATAATGACAGCTGAATTTAGACGCCTTAAGTATCCCTGAAAACCAAAAAGTATAGTCATACGGTGATTATTTCTTTAATAAAAATGTAATTGAAGGCCGCCAAACCTCGGATCCATCCGAAAACGAAACCACTCTCATTGGTCGTCGCACGCTTATCAAAAGGATCTCGGGCCAATGGCGTTGGAGGACGTTCCGTCGCGCAGTGATCCCGAGGTAGCCGCATCGGCCGAACCTCTTTGTCATTCGAGCTTCGATCATGGCGGAGTTCTCTACGCTCGAGGACCTGACGCCGTTAGAGGCTGAAGTTCTTCGGCGGACAGCCGACCTGGGGATGATTTCCTATGACGCCACTCCGACGTGCGATGTGGACGATAGCAGCGCTTCGGAGTCATGTTCGGGTTCCGAGGACGACGAAACGCAGACCTTTTCGGGCGTTCTTCGATTTGCGGTTGGGGCAAGTCGTAACCAAACCAACGTTTGACATCGCAGCGTTACCTCTGGTACGTGATGTCAAACGATGTCGCCACGTTGACTTTCGCCTCGGGAGAACGGGCGGAAGGCTGGTTCAGACATGTGCAACGAGCGCGTACCTACGACTGCGTCCGTTGCAACCGGAGCGACCGGAACGACCGCACTGCGCCGCGCGTACACACACCTGTAACCACTACAACAAGCGCAGCGGGTCGTCAGCACGGCGACCGCTTCTGTACGCCGCCGTCAGCTGTGTCAGCGGCCCCTCTAAAAAAGGGGACGCACTGCTACTCAATGCCGTAACAGAATATAGACACAGTTTTCTTGTCTAAAGCTTTATTATTTTTTCTTGATAGGCTTGCAGGGTACAGTGAATGAAAAAAATAAAATAAAAAGATGCAGCGCCGTCTTGGACGATCACGACTCTAATACACGACATTGCAATAGTGCAAATATCGTCACACGCCTTTTCTACGATTATAAAAGACAATGTAATCTTAGCAGCGATATAGCAACGTAGAAATATGATTTCGTGATCAGATAGACGTTGCGAGCGTTCAGGATTGCTAACACTAATCACTTTTCTCCGGTGATGAAAACGCGTGAAAATTCGCATCCTTTATACGGTACGCGCCAGTAATACCTTGAACTTGAGCACACGCATGAAATGCGCCAAATCCTAAATCCGGGCGATGTTCGAGGACACAAATGCTTAGAAAGCACCACTGTAGTCGAAGTAAACAAACACGACGGCACGGGCGTTTCTGCCGTCTTGAGAGTGCCGCCACGACATCGCCGCACGAGTAGGTGGATGTTCCCTTCTAGTACGTGCTGGGTTATCATAGCGAAACACGACGAAAATTCACAGTCAAGGATAGCGCTTTTACGCGGAACGATGAGCTTTCACCAGGCCGTCCATTCCGACGATCACCACCGACGCCACGTTTGCGGATAGAAGGAGCCGGCCGGCCCGCGACCGGCACGACCGGCCTGCAACGCGCGGAGATACGTGCGCTTCCGCGCATCCCTGGGGAACGGGAAATTTACCCCCCGCGGAGGAAGGCAAATAGAAAACGTACTCCCTTGTTTGTGAAACGATAATTGCGCTATCGCGTATTCTAAACTAGAAATATTTTACGTCTTGTGAAATTATCATGCACAACATATTTAAATGAACTGAAAATTGTTTTTTAGCGAAACTTTAAAAAGACCGCCAAAATTTTCAAACATACGATAATTTCATTGGTCCTCGCAAGTACAGAAAAGAGTCCGCACGTATTTTATTCCTGCGTGATTAATAGGCGTTTCTGCCTTCTAAAACTGAAGATACTCATTCACTGACACTTCCTTAACACCATCGCACCAAAAAGTAGCTTCTCCAAAAACCGCTTGAGTGTCCCTTTAATTAACAATGCAGCATGCACGGTGCACAGCTCAGTAGAAAGCCCTCAAGCTCGCATTTTCTGACGACTGCTTTCGGGAGAAATCCGGTACTTAATACCTGTTCACGCCGCAGTCAAGCCCACGCCGCAGTCAAGGGTGCGCCGTGGGTGTAGCCAACAGTGAGCGAAGCGTCATCACCATTGCCCCCTTTTGCTTTTTACTTTCCCGGGCAGGCACAGCGGGTGGCGTCGGAACGTTACCCCTCGGCGCGCCTGCGCAGCGCGCTTCTTGGGGGCTGTCTGGCCGCCCCGCCGTGGTCCCGCCGTTACCGCTGTCTTTTGCGTCACAACCGCCGTCGTCGTCTCACAGTTTTTAATTATTGTCTCTCGGAGTTTCGTCCACACTACGGACACTACGTGCGCAGACTAATGCCGCAGTTGTGCAGACGTCGTTGAATGTCGCAGGCACCAAAGTGTGGTGAAGGGTGCGGTGCAGACAGCACTTGCGCTTGACACACGCCTGCCCCAATCCCGCCCGTAATTGCGAAGGGAATCACGTGACATCTTCCGCGTGATATCCATGTCCTTGGCGGCCCGAGTGAAATGTTTCCGGACGGAGCCGAAGTTCCAGCTTCGTTTTCTACTCGTGTTAAAAGTAGTTTGAAAAATATATAAGTATCCTATATTTCGCAAAGCATGTTTTTTTTACTAGAGCTTTTTAATGCGAAATCACTCATTACCCGTATTTTTTGGCATTCAGCGGAGTTGCCCTTTAAAGGGAAGCTGAAACTGTTAGGAGCGTGAGTTAGTGCTTTTTGCACAGTTTTTTTTTTTTTTTTTCTGGAGAATCTAAATGTCACTCTCGTTTGTTCTCAGAGCAATAATAAACGTGAAAAAAAATCGAAAAATATGCAGCCACTCGCTGTCGCCAAACGTCATTGGTTGGTCGAGCCGTGATGTCATAAAATGATCAGGCGCGATTCTAATTTCACCTATCGCTCAACTATCAACTGGAAATCCTTACCTCGTTTCGTCTCCGCTTCGCGTAAGCTCCTCGGATTCGGTGAGGTGCCTGGTTCTTTTGTAGAAAAATAGTCGGAAATGCTGGACTAGCAACCATTTACTAAAGATAAACCTCTTCTTTTACACCCATTCTTTCCGAGATATGAAACTAATGGGTGTGGAAGAAGATCTTCATTAAATGGTTGCTAGTCCAGCAGTGTGTTTGTCCTCTTTCTTCTGCCTTTCTCTCTCTTCGTGTATCTTCCTACGTTCAGCTGCCATCTTTTACAAGCATGAACCGCCGACGATGCACGATGCTGGCTCTGCTAGTCGACGAGCACGCGCGAGGAACCTTTCGTGACGTCATTTTCCCCTTCTCCCTTTAGTGCCATCTTCCGCTGCCGCGGAGGGGCGTGGTTTCGATGCAACTTCTAAGGCGTCTTTCTAGGTGATGCGTGCATGAAATAGCCTACTTTTTCTGATATTCGTGATGCGCGGGGTCGGATTAAAAAACAAATCAATTGTTTTTAATCAAATTCAAAACAAAGCGCGACCGGCTTTTGTGTCAGCTCCCTTTGCTAGGCAACGAAACTATGAACACGCCATTGAAGTAGCACCCGAGAGGATGGCTAAATACGACGGGTTAACGTCGGTGGCTTTGAAAATTTGCATGTCCGTCGAGGTGAAATTTCAAGGGATATCGCCACTTTCCTCAGAGAAGACGACGTGCTTCTGTTGTGCTTTGTGTTTACTGTCTATCATCTGCTGAGAAACTTGGGCTTCGAGAAATTCAAAACGGCGCCGCAGTTCAGAATGACATCCTCGAGTAAAGACGACGGTACCTGAAAGACTTAGGTCGATTCCGGCTATAGCATTTTGAATGTGTAGACCGATATCATCATAAAAACAACAGGCCATGCGTTTATGTTTGGACTGATTCCCGTGCTTAAACAATACATGTCTATGGACAAAAAAAAAAAAAAACAGCGCTAAAAACAAATGCACGACTAATTGGTGGACAATTGTGTTGCACGTAAAACGTGTGCCGTCTACGCTGTCGGCACTCTTCATCGGTTAGCGACTGGCTTAAAGCGCGGCATGTACACTCGATAGCAATATTTGGAGCTATTTGCCGGACGCAGAGCGGATGCCCCGCAGGGCTTTCCTGTCAAATAGCACTTCAACTTTCAGTGGCGAGCCTCACGGCCACGCTTTTATCCTGGCTTCATTTTTGCGGCTTCACAGAATGCCATAAACCTAGCCAATGAACGTTTCACGTTGAAAGGAAGACAGATAGGAGAGTACGCGGGAGAACCACAGCGTTCTTTTACTGTACTGTTTTCGCCTTTCATTTTTCCCTTTTTGTGGGCTGTAGTATTTTTTTTTTGATTGATTGTTATCATGCAGGCTGTGAGACGGGTTTTGTCCATGGATGCCTCTTCGCTAGACCCAAAAAAGAACACACGAAAATTAGCTAAAAAAATATAATAGTGGCCCCGCCATCTATACTAAGCCAAATGGAGCCCAAAATAATAATTGTTTTGCACCATACTACGGCAAGAGGGCTGTGGTATGGCCGCAACCTCTTGTATACTGTATCTGCACCGCTGCCAGCCGGCACCGACGGTTGATTTTCTGCGTCGTCCAGCAGCCTCGAGAAATCCATCCAAATCAACGCGTGGATGAGTTGGATGAGGAAAGCAGATGCACCGTTAAATTAACGAACAGAAGCCACTGCTTTTACTTAGCCAAAACTAAATCTCACCGTCATTGTCAACGCATCTGATCCAACAAATTTTACTACTACTGACGATGGAGTACTGAATGTCTATCCTAAGCAATATATCGACAAATTGAATATACTCGACAAATGATATGCACTGTTCTCTGCCATCGTTTTTCTTACCGTAAAAAAAAAAGAAACAGTTAAACGCAATGAGTCACAAACTTTGTTTACAAGGTTTCACTAGCTGCTAGCATTTTGCTAAACAATTCTTGTATGACGACGGGTGATCTATGTCCAAGCAATCGTGAGCAAAAGACTCAGGATATATGATATGTTAGGTGCACATAAATGTCTATACAGAAATATTCTCAAGAACCATCTTCATAGACTAGATCAGGGGTGGCCAGGCCGACCAGGCCTAAGAGCCGCAAACGAAACCACGAAACTTCTAAGAGCTACGGGGGGGGGGGGGGGGGGCAAGTTTAAATTTTGTTTGGAGTCTGACTACGTATGATTGCACAAGGCTGTACGACAGTACGTATGGAGGTACAAGGCTGCCAAACCGGTAGCCGTACTTTATTCTGCCTGAAATCTCTTCTGTTTTTCCTGGGGAAATGCGGGAAGGGGGGGGGGGGGGGGGGGGGTCCCCTTACGAGGGATCCGCGAGCCGCACTTGGTCAACCAAAGAGCCGCATGCGGCTCGCGAGCCGCTGTTTGGCCACCCCTGGACTAGATGATATGCTCCTTCTTGATTAGGTTCCGTTTCAATTCAGAGGAGCTTTCATGTTAATAAGAAATAAACTACGCTGACTTGATCTTGTGGCGTAATGTTGCAGCTTTTCAAACTAGGGAAGACTGTATCGAACTCGTAATATGGTTTCGGTAATAAAATAATTAACCAACTGCCCTCCGACGGAAGGTGTTTCAGTCCACGCATAACGGCGCCATTTCATTGCTAAAAACCGAAAACACTTCGCCAGCAGCCGGACTTGATTGACTTCGGTTCTTAAAGGGGGGTACTCCGGCCGTTTTTTGAGCTACCTAAACAAATTGCATTTTCCGACTACCCGGACTTCAGTCGTCATGGTATGCTATTTATTTTTTCGAAATTCAAAAAGAGCAATTGAGAAAACCGCAAATGAAGACGATGCCGAAACCGGCATTCAAATTTTCGCGCGCTCTTCAGGGGTGTAACGTCACACATGGTACAGACTTTCAGGTCGTGCATGTAGTCTTAAACAGAGTATGTCGAATGTTTTTTGCGTTCTTTTCAGTGAATCAGTTACCAAACATTCTTTTCCCACCATCTAACGTCTTGTAATCAGTTGGGAACATGGCTTACTGCCCACTTTGTACCATTTCTGTCGTCACACTTCAATGTCGCCAGATAGGGGCTCCCGGTTTGAAAAACACGATGAAAACGAAATTCGAAAATTCAATAACTTCGCGAATTTTTTTTTCTTTTCACACAATACTTGGGGAGCTCGTAGAGCCATCTGTATCGGTGTCTTGAGCCAATTTTGAGGCAAATCAGCGACACGGCCTGCCCAAAGTTGCCCTTTTCGGCCACCAGGTGCTGACTAGCAGCCGACTGTGGCGCCCTCTTTTCGCTGTTCTGGGGGTTGTAGCAAGACGGGGATGATGGCAATGCTTGACTTACGTCCACGTTGACCCCGACCACTGGGAAGACTTTTCCACCGGACTCATCAAAGCGAAAGAATTCTTTTCCGTCCTTGTACCATTTTGTGACGTAGTGGACGTCATCCTCCAGTTCGTATCTGCAATGCAGTTGCCAGGAGTCGCCTTCCTTGGGCGCCCGTGGCACCTCAAGATTGATCAGCTTCAAGGGTGTCACGTTCACTAGCATTCCTGCGGATGAGCAAGAAAAAATGATGTTATATCTAGGTTCTGTGTTTTCGGTATATACAAAGAAACTCCGAAGAATAACCTTTCTAGCCGGTCTTTACAAAAAAAAGGGGGGGGGGGGGGAAACGAAAAGTAATTCTTTTACTTTGTTTTCTCAAAATCAGGAGAGATCGAAACCCCGAAAAGTAACTCTCGAGCACATTTTTATTGAAATCGGGAAAAGGCTAATAAGACCCCCGAAAACGTATTTTCGAGTCGGTTTTATCTAAGTCAGAAAAAAACGAAAAAAAACCTCTTTCGAAAAGTAACTTTGAGTCGGTTTTTATCAAATTAAAAGAGGCCGGAAAGTAACCCTGAAGCCGGTTTTATCAAAATAAAAAAAAGGCAGCAAAAAAAAAAAAAAAAAAAAAAACCCGAAAAGTAATTTTAGAGGCGGTTTTGATCATACTCGGGAAAGACCGGAAAAAAGAGAAGAAGAAACGCCGAAAGTAACTTTTAGGCCAGTTTTTATCTGATAAAAACCGGCTGGAGGGTTCATTATCAGTTGTTTTTTGTATATATAAAAATCGGAAAAAAAAAACTGAAAAACACGAAATGTAACTGTTGTGCCAGTTTCTATCAAAATTGGGCAGGGCCGAAAAAAAAAAAAAAAAAACTCGAACTAGAGTTGTCCTTGCATTAGAAAAAAGAAAAACGAAAACCCAATGGGCCAGGAGTTGGACCACACGCACTGTCCGCGAGGCAGATTTTGCTTGCGTACCGCACCTTTTATCTCGTTTTCTGCTCTTATCAGTAACGGAATGTTTTCCAAATTTCGCGTCACGAGTCGAGTATGTTCTCTGGTGATTTTGGAATTCGATGCTCTTATCCTGTGTTCTCCGACAAAAGCTTCGAAAAGCGGCGATTTTCGATCAGACATCAAAACTAAATACACAAAAAAAAAAAAAAAAAAAACGAATTTGTGGAAGGAAAAACAACCAACGATAAAACATCTGAAGTACCGAAGAAAAATAAAACCCGAAGACACGTAACTGCGGCTACATTGGTTCCACTCCTGCAAACGATAAATTTTCCTTCTTTTTCAGGAAGTAAAATTGAGTCACAAACTATTTTTTTTAAAGATCACTATTACGAGCAAGAAACTCGAAGCACAAGAAAAGCTGTAAATTAAAGAAAGAGAAACCGCCAGAAAAATATAAAAGAAAAATAATATGATTGATCATAAGCAACATTGTAGAATGTGGTATAAGAAGATACGCGAGTGATCTATGGCTCATATATTGATAGATTAAAAACATCGCAGTCACTATATTGGCCATTTTTGCTTGCAAAAGTGATTGTGTTGCTTCCGACGCAAATAGTAAACTTGAAAGGAAAAAGAAATGATAAATAAAAGACTTCGTTTAACCTTGAGAACAACCTCAGTCGACGCTACAGCGCCAATAGGCATAATCACGGCTCTCGTTTTTTTTTTTTTTTTATTAGTGTTGAAAGCAATTAGCCGGTAACTGATTCAGTCGGCAAATAGTATAGTCTCGGTATCAGGACGCATTCACCGTGCGTAATTGACATCGTCTGTGATAGAAAAACACAACAATCACTTAACAGCGTGACGATGCAACTTTACAGCTGCCTGATTGACTCGATCGGGTCGTATAGGGTCGCCATAGGGAACAAAGAATCATTCTGAAAGAAACAAATATATAAAACAAGTCCGTTGTGATACTTTGGAAATTTCATAGTGGTACATTATATGTTTCTGACTCCTGACCCTCACATACTAGTTACATCTTCCGTCCCCCTGCACGGCACACAGCCAGTAAGATTCAAAACCAGCATTGTTTCGGTGTTCCTTCTACCGGGTCTTTGTTCGTCGGTGACCGATTAAGAATGCGGTATTTGTTCCGCCTTCGATAAGACTTTGGTGGATGCGGAGCCAAAGCTCGATGGAAGGCGACGAGCTGGCGCTGGAGGAATTCTCAATTTGCTCATCGCCAACTATGTATGGTACAGGCCGGTTTATTGCCAGAATGCCAGCTCCTGAACGCAGTCTGACTGCAGTTTACGAGAAGCTATAATGTCCCTGCGCTGAACAAAAACGGAAATGACTTTGACGTTCCGAAAATACGCTTACCCGCAAGGAACAAACGCCGAAGCGTCTGATGCAGATGCCGAGCAAACTGGAGGCGTATCATGTTGTCAGACAGCACGCCGCACACTCTCGCACTTGTATGTAAAGACTTCGCTGGTTGGGGCTGCTTATATGACGGATGAAATGCTCGCACATGGAAGCGATCAAAGACTTTCAAGGGCTGCTGTCGAGGGTGGTGTTGTCGAAAGCCCAAGGTCGAGGAGGAGATCAGCACTACGGGAGAGGCAGACGCTTTCGTGGAAACAGCCTTGGGCTGTTCGTTTCGCTGGGATTTTTTAAAACAAACATCGCAATGTGGACAGTTGCAAGAGCTGCGCTTCAGAAACTATTGCCACCGTGAATGAAACGTGCTTTGTTTTGGGCGCCGGTCACGCAACCGTGGGCACGCCTTATCCAGGCTTCACTACCAGACAGTCACACACGACAGTGGCAACATGGCGACGCCCGGAGGTCTAAAGGCGCTAAAAGCCGTGGTCATACAGGATACAAAGAAAGTTGTGCAGACGTTATGTGACGCGCTCCTTTAATGACGCTCCTGTCACATTGGTCAGACAAAAACTGTCTTGAGACATGTTCGAAGCAAGCATATATGTATGACAGTGTTGGGTAAAGTACATCTAAAAGGTACTTCAAGTAAAGTACACAGTAAATTAGACGCGATGTACTTCAAGTAAAGTAGTAAGTACACCGGATGCAATGTGCTTGAAGTAAAGTACTATAAATATAATGCACTTCCAAACTAAAGTACAAGCATTTTAGTACAATATTTCATGATGTCCTTTAATTCCCCTATACAGTGAATTTTAACTGGCATGCATTGATCAGGGGTAATCAGGGCTGCATGACCTATTTTCAAAAGCAGCAGCGAATATTTGATAAAGTGGCAACAGAATACTTGTTTTCAGGAATTGAGCCAAATTCCTGAAAATAATTCCTGAGCCAAATTCCTGAAAATCACTGTATAGTGATTTTCTTGCACTGAATTGTTGCACCCAAGGGGGTTAAATATACTAGGAGAGAGCATGACGTCAGTCCTGTAGCCTCCACAAGCAATCCTCTCATAAAAAACGTCCTCTTCTTAATGAAAAACAAAAACAACAAAAGTGAGTGTGCAAGCGAGCTGGTGATAATTCATCATAATGTGATACCTGAGATTGGGGTGCGAAAAAATTAAGGAACTTTCAAGTTCAAGGAAAAGACAAAAGAGAATGTCTAAAAACACTCTGACGTTCTCCCCTGTTGTCTTTTTTTCGACTCAAAATTTTAATTTTTTCCGAACCACAGTCTCAGGTGATACATTATGATCAATTTTGCTCGCCTAATATTTTAAACTTCCTCGCTCGCAGTGACCGACCGAGAATGGCGAGAGTTCAAAAAGCTACGGAAAAACCGCGAATGTGGGCGAAAATATGCAGCTGCTCGCTTCCGCCGAACGTCATTGGTTGGTCGAGCCGTCATGTCATAAAATAAGCAGGCGCAATTCTAATTGAATCATTCGCACAACGATCAACTGGCAATCCCTACCTCGTTTCATCTCAGCTTTGCGTAAGCTGCTCAGATTCGCTGAGGTGCCTGCCTCTTCTGTAGAAAGATGCTCGGAGCTGCTGACTGGCAAACATTTATTGAAGATAAACCTCTTCTTCTTCTACACCCATCCGTTCCGATATATGAAACTAATAGGTGTGGAAGAAGATCTTCAGTAAACGGTTGCTAGTCCAGCAGTGTGTTTGTCCTCTTTGTTCTCTCTCTCTCTCTTCGTGTATCTCCCTACATTCAGCTGACATCTTTTAGAAGCATGAACCACCGACAATACACGACGCTGGCTCTGCGAGTCGACGAGCACGAAACCTTTCGTGACGTCATTATTTTCTTCTCCCTTTACTGCCCGGGGGGAAGGGGGGGGGGGCTGACGTCATGATGAAGCCGTGACGTCATGACGTCACGGCTTCATAACGTCATGTGACGTCACGACTTTGTGACGTTAAGTGACGTTTCGACTTCATGTCACGTTACGTCAATTTCCCGCTAAATTTAGCGGGGAAATTTTTCCGCTAAATTTGGAGGAGATATTTTTCCGCTCAATTTAGCGGGGAAACTGCATTGGTGTTGACGTCACGTTACGTCAATTTCCCCGCAAAATTTAGCAGGAAATTGACGTCATGTGAGACGAAGTCGTGACATCATTTGACGTCACGAAGCTGTGACGCCATTTCTATTGCCGCACACGAAAAATTCGCGGGGCCCTAGCCAAAAACAGCTTCGCTGTAAAATGTAAATAGTGGCGCCGCCGTCTGCTGAGGCAAATGGAGCCCGATTAAATTATTTTTAGCACCATACCATGGCAGGAGGGCTGTGGTATGGTCACAACCTCTTGTGTACTGTATCTTGCACTTATCGAACATCTCGTAGCGGGGAGGCAGGTCCTGTGTTCAAAAATGTTTACACGATTTGACACATACTCTTCGTTCCACATCTCGGGTGACCAGTCAGTTTTCGACGCAATTAACAAATCCGAGGTGTGGCCTGAAGGTAGCATTTTCCATCAGTTCTTTGGTCGACTGGACCAGTCTCGTGTTCATACTGATGACGGAGTAGAAACCGTTCATGACGCACAAACTTAGCGTGTTTTACCAAAATGTACGAGGCCTGAGGACTAAGGCCGACGAGTTTTTGTACAATTCAACTAATTTAAGTCATGATATTATATGTACTTCCGAAACCTGGCTTTGTGATGGTATATCAGTCTCTAATTACTTCAACCCCAACTACACGGTCTATCGAAGGGATAGAGACTACTTGTGTACGGGGCAAACGATGGGAGGGGGCGTGTTAATCGCAACTAAAGTTTCCTTGGCATCGCATAGGCGGTTTGATCTCGAAACTTATTCAGAATGTGTTTGGATCGAGATTAAGGCAAGTGACGGATTTAATTACCTGATAGGAACGTACTATTTTCCCCCGTTATCTGATGAAGCCACTTTTATTAAACATTTTGAATCTCTCGGTAAGCAGATCGATTTTGACAAGTTTCGTGTTCAGATATACGGAGATTTTAATCTTCCGCGTATAGAGTGGTCCATTGCAAGCTTTAAACAATAATACGTTAACAGCTAGAAAGGCCTTTTCTTTGTTGTCTTTTATTAACTTGAGTGGTCTAGAACAACTAAATTCAATACCGAATTGCGCAGGTAATATCTTAGATCTCGTTCTTTCAAATTTCCACATTCTAAGCTTAAGTCTGGCTTCCGATCCTTCGGTACAAGTTGATAAGTTTCATCCACCTTTAATAGTCCAGTTATCTCTTCCGTGGAAGTCGTGGACATCGTCAAAGCCATTAGCTTACAGTTTTTTTAGAAGGAGAGTACCTTGGCTTGTATAAATATATTGAAACTTTCGACTGGTCTAACGTTCTCGCCATGTCTGAGGTCGATCGTGCTACCGAGACTCTAACAACAATTGTAAAAGATGCCATTGACACTTTTCTACCGAATCGTTCAACAAAGCCATCCAAATATCCTGAATGGTTTTCTAGGGATTTAAAATGTTATTTTGTCAAGAAAGAACATTTCCACCGTCTTTTTAAAAAATGTTGCTCTTCACTTATGTACACCAAATTCAGTTTATATCGGGCCTTGGCGAAGAAACTGTTCAAGCGCGATAAAAGCATGCATCTTGACAGCGTAGAAAATAGCTTGCTTCGCAGCCCGAAGACTTTCTGGAAGTTCACGAAGCAACACACACGTGACGTTAGTCCTATCATGTGCTTACGTGCCTGTTCAGATAACGCCCCGGGCTATGTTTCATCACCTCATGAAGTTGCAGATGTTTTCGTTGATTATTTTGCCAAATGTTTCTCTGACAATCAGCAATCAGTTCAACCGGAGGATAAGGAGCTGATTTGTCACGATTTTTTGAGTTCCATAAGAGTGGACTCTCTTGATATTGCCGAGGCGATAAGAAAGTTAAAGCCCAAGTTTTCTTCTGGCGTGGATGGTGTACCAGGCTTTGTTATCAAAGGTTGCGGTCAGCTGTTCATTCCTATTTTGAAACACACTTTTAATATGTCACTCAGTTCAGGCGTTTTCCCTTCGCTTTGGAAAAAAACAGTCTTTGTTCCTATCTTAAAAGGCGGTGACGCATCTATAGTTGCGAACTACCGTCCAGTTTCCCTGCTTTGTGGTTTTTCCAAGGTTTTTGAGGTTGTTGTGAATAGCAGGATGACTTTTTATTTCCGTCAAAAATTAACGCCCTTGCAGCACGGTTTTTTAAAAGGTAGGTCTGTGGAAACAAATTTGTGTACCTTTTTAGATTACAGTGTGCCGTTTGTTTTAAATGGAGAACAGGTAGATGCAATATACTTTGATTTGTCAAAAGCCGTCGATAGAGTGAGTCACGTGTTGCTTTTGCCCAAGTTACATCTGTATGGTGTCTGTCCAGAATTGTGTAACTGGTTTAAGAGTTGTTTGTCTTTTCGATAAAATAGTGTGCGGGTCGCTGACAGTTATTCCCAAGAGTTTTTTTTCAATATCAGGCGGACCCCAGGAATTAATTTTGGGTCCTCCACTGTTTTCAATTTTTATAAATGATATAGCGTCATGTGTAAAGAACGTTGAACTGCTTTTATTTGCAGAGGACATCAAGTTGTTTAGGAGTGTTCACTGTCCTTTAGATTGTGATCTGATAAAACATGATGTGTCTAATATAGCACAGTGGTGTAAACAAAATCAGTTATTTCTTAATCCTTTTAAGACAAAAGTGATATCTTTGTGCAGACGCCGTGTGATCATAAATAACACTTATCATCTTGAGGGAAATTCGATTGAACGAGTGTCAATTGTCAGGGATCTTGGTGTGTTCATTGACTGCGGATTAACTATTAAAAATCATGTCTCTTTTGTTGTCAGCTCTGCAATGAAAGTTCTAGGGGTTATATCGCGTTTGACCATGCAAGCATATTAAAAAGCCCCATTGTCCAATACATCTTTTTCATTCCTTAGTGGTTTCAAGGCTTGAGTTTGCTTCTGTGATTTGGAATTCAATATCTGTAACACAGGCTTTGATCATAGAATGTGTGGAGAAAAGATTTGTTCGAATTGTTCATGATAGATAGATTGGACGACGCGTGTATTAAGACTATGAATGCTTACTGAGTAGATTTTCGCTGAAGCTTTTATCACACAGAAGAACAGTCCTTGACTTGGTATTCCTGCATAAGATCATTAATGGTGCCATTGATTCTTCATGGCTTATTAGTAAAATCAATTTCCATGTTCCTTTCCGCGCGACGAGACAGCTCACCGGTTTTGATATTTGCTCACCATGCCGTGTGTTACCTCTTTCTCGTTTACAGACATTATATAACAGCATTGTGCTACCTCAAGTTGACATCACCACACCCCTGCTTACATTTCGCTGTCAGTCGGACGAACTTTTGGTCACTTCATAATAGGATTTTTGTTTAAGAGTTTCTATTGTACGAATTGGTGTACCTAAGAGAAGGCCGCTCGGCCGTTTTAGGGTGCCTGAAAAATGAAGATTATTATTATCATTATTATTATTATCTGCACCGCTTCCAACCGGCACCTGGTTGATTTGCTGTGTCATCCAGCAGCCTCAAGAAATCCGTCGAAATCACCGTGGGTGAGTTGGATGATGGAATCAGATGCACCGTTAAATTAACGAAGAACATAATCCACTGCTTTTACTCAACGAAAACTAAATCTCACCGTCATTGTCAACGCATCTGATCCAACAAACTTTACTACTACTAATGACGGAGTACCGAATGTCTATCCTGAGCTATATATCGACAAATTAAATATACTCGACAAATGATATGCACTGTTCTCTGCCATCATTTTTCTTGCTCTAAGAAAAAAATAAATAAAAATAAACGTAGTCAGTCAGAAATGTTGCTCACAAGGTTTCACCAGCTGCAAGCATTCCGCGAAACCTATTCTTGCACGTTGTCCGAGCAAGCTTGAGCGAAAGACTGAAGACATATGAGACGTTAGGTGCATAGAAATGTCTATATCAGAAATATTATCATGAACCGTCTTTATGGACTAGGGGATGTCCTCCTTCTTGATTAGGTTCCGTGGGAATTCAGATAAGTTTTCTTGTTAATCAGCAATAAACGGCACTGACTTGATTTAGTGGCGTAATGTTGCACTTTTGAAACTGGGGAGGGCTGTAGCGAACCCGTGATTTGGTTTTGTATTAAAATGTCTGACCCACTGCCGTCCGGCAGAGTGGTGCAGTCCACGCGTAACGCGCCGTTTCATTGCTAAAAACCAAAAACACGTTGACAGAAGCCGGACATCATTGGATTCGGTTGTTGAGGTGACGGCCATTATAGTGATTGTTCGGCGGCACAGCCTGCCCAGAGTTGCCCTTTTTGGCCACCAGGTGCTGACAAGCAGCCGTCTGTGGCGCCCTCTTTTCGCTGTTCTGGGGGTTACAGCACGACGGGAGTGATGACAGTGCTTGACTTACGTCCACGTTGACCTCGACCACTCTGAAGACATTTCCGCCGGACTCATCGAAGCGATAAAATTATTTTCCGTCTTCGAACCATCTTGTGACGTAGTGGACGGCATCCTCCAGTTCGTATCTGCAACGCAGTTGCCAGAAGTCGCCTTCCTTGGGCGCCCGCGGTACCTCAAGGTTGATCAGCTTCAAGGGTGTCACGTTCACTAGCATTCCTGCGGATAAGCAAGAAAAGGTGAGGTTAAATTAAGGCTCCGTGTCTTTGGTATATGATGACAAACATCGAAAAGTTGTAATTTTAGCCGCTTTTTATCAAAATCGGAAAAGAGCAAAAAAAAAAAAAAACGAAATGTAATTTTTTAGTTTGTTTGATGGAAATCAGGAGATACCGATAGACCACTAAAAGTAACTCTAGGGGCCGTTTTTATTAAAATCGGGAAAGGGCGAAAGAACCCCAAAAAGTTACCTTCGCGAGGTTTTATCGAAATCGGAAACAACCGAAACTACCCCCTTCTCCCCCGAAAAGTAACCTTCGAGGCGGCTTTTATCAAAATAAGAGAGGTCGAAATAACCCCGAGAAATAACCCTGAAGCTGGTTTCATCAAAATCGAAAAAGGCAAAAAAAAAAAAAAAGAAAAGTAACTTTGCTTTTGATTTTGATCAAAATTCGGAAAAATCCCCCCCCCCCCCCCCCCCCAAAAAAAAAAAAAAAAAAAAAAAAAAAAAAAAAAAAACGCCCAAAGTATTTTTTAGGCCAGTTATTATCTGATAAAAACCGGCTCGAGAGCACATTATCAGTTTTTTTATATATGTCAAAATCGGAAAAAAGGACTTAAAAACACGAAAAGTAACCCTTTAGCCGGTTTTTTAATCGAAATTGGGTAGGGCCGAAAAAGACTCGAACTAGAATTGCCCTTACAAAAGAAAAAAAACAAAAAAAAACACGAAAACTGGATGGTTTAGTACGCGTACCGCACTGCACTGTCCACGAGGCTGTTTTTTTTGTTTTTTTTTGTTTTTGCGAACCATACCTTTTATATCGTTTTCTGCTCTGATGAGTAGCGGGAAGTTCTCCAAATATTTGTATTACGATTGGAGTATGTTCTCTGGTGATTTTAGAATGCCATGCCCTTCTCCTGTTTTTTTCGACAAAAGGTCCGAAAAACGGCGATTTTGGATCAGATATCGAAACTAAACACCGAAGGAAACCAAATCTGTGGGGAAAAACAAACAAACAAACAAAAAACAAGCCCTCTTCAACACTCCCCCCCCCCCAAAAAAAAAACAAAAAAACACGCGGACATGTAATCTTGGCAAGTGTTTCCGTATTGCTACATTGGTTTCACTGGTCCGGAGGGAAAATTTCCCTTCTTTTTCAGTCGCACGACGCTCTTTATTTATTCTTTCATCCCCAGGACTATTAATGACTGAAACCTCCATCGCCACAATCACAGACGTTCCTTTGAAAGCTATTATGTTTACAATTATGGGTTGAATTCTATTTTTTTATACTTTTGCTTTTTTCCCACTCCCTTCTGTAACGCCGTATGGCATTTAAGGTATTGAAATAAAATATAAAAATAAAAGTAAGGTTAAGTCACAAAATATTATTTTAAAGATCAGTATTACACGCAAGCAACTCGAAAGACAAGAGACACTACAAATAAAAAGAAGAAACTGCCGAAAAAATGGGCAAGAAAAATATACGACTGATAATAGGCAACCTCGATAAAATATGGTATAAGAACTTAAGCGAGAGTTCAATTGCTCGCATATAGATATAATAAAAAAAAACTTCTTTGTCACTATATTGGTCATGCTTCCAAAAGTGGTTGTGTTGCTTCAAACGCAAATAGTAAATTTAAAACGAAAAAGGAAAGGAAAAATAAAAGAAACTTTGCTTGACCTTGAGAACGACCGCAGCCGACGCTACGATTCAATGAAGTCAAAGAGTGCTAAAAATGCATAATCACGGCACTCGTTTTTTTTTTTTTTTTTTTTTTTTACAGCGGAGCTGTTAACGGCTAGGTTCTCCAGGATCGTGTCCGTGTATGTCGACACAAACCTACCTGGACAGCTACCGCCATCTATAAGCGTCGGCGGCAAGCACACAACCCGTATGGTTTCCGCCGTCACTCGCAGATGGCGGCAACCTTTCCAACTGTAATAGAAGAATGGATAGTTGGGCACGTCGGCGGGAATAGACCGATCCCACCAAGCGTTCCACGCATGCGTGACGCCGCCATAACTGTAGTTCGTAGGAGGCAGACGCCAGTTCACGACACAGCTCATGCTGCCTCGTGCTCTGCTCGCGCAGACTTCTAGCAGGCTTGTCGCGCGTGCAGAAAGACTACAGCTCCCACGATGCATGTCGGCAGCGATGGCGTACTCAAACTAGCTGGTGAGGTCGGTCTATTCATCGTAGGAAACAGCGCGAAAAACAGACGACGACGAAGAAGAAGCACAGAGTGTATCGAGTTACTATATTTACCTTTATGATGCACCGCGGGAAAGGGTACAAGCGCGAGCTCCTTGCTCTAGGGCACATCTCGACGGCACAAGCTCTCGTGCATTAAGGGCGGCTGCCAACGCTATGAGCTCGCGCTTCTAGCCTTCGCTGCGGTACAACATAAGATGAAACGGAGTATAATCGAATACAGCTCCGCTGGTCTTCCTTCTTCACGAAAGTGGAAAGGCTGCACCTTTTTTTTATTACCGGCTAAAGCAATTAGCCGGTAACTGATTCAGCCGGTAAATAGCATGTTCACGGTATCAGGACGCATTCACCGTGCGTGATTGATATTGTCGGTGATAGCTAAACACAACACTCAATTAGCACCGTGACGATGCAATTTTAAAGCCGCCCGATTAAATTCATGGGATAGTAGGTCGGCTGCAATAGGACTTAAAGTGAAACTATTTCATACCAGAAATTGCGTGATTGCCACGGGGAAAAAAAAACAAAAAAAAAAGAAAAAACAACATATTTGTGTGAGATACAAATATATAAAACAAGTTTGTTGTTACTTTGGAAATTTCATAGTTGTACATTATATGTCTCTGGTTTGAAGACCCTCACATACTAGTTACATATTGCGTCCCTCTGTTCGGCACGCAGTCAGTAAGATTCAAAACCAATATTGCTTCGGTGTTCCTTTTGACAGATCTTTGTTTGACGGTGAAAAATTAAGAATGCAGTCAGTAATCGCTCAGTAGGCGCTCCAGCTCGCGCTGGAGCACCTACTGACTTATTAAAGATGCAGTAGGTGTTTCTAGCGCAAGCTGTTTGCCTTTCATAAGACCTCGGTTCACGCGGAGTCATAGCCCAATGGAAGGCGACGAGCTCGCGCTGAAGGAATTCTTAATAGACCGATCTCACTAGTTAGTTTGACTACGCCACCGCTGCCGCAATGCATCGAGGGAACTTCAGTCTTTCAGCACGTGCGGCAACTTCGTTGGAGCTCTGCGCGTGTAGAGCACAAGCCGTCACTACAGTGGCCTAAAAGGGTAGTGTAAAAAACAAAACCGGCGAAGCGGCACAGCGTTCGAAGACGGCCGCGGGTGGCGCTTGCGTTTGCAGCACCGTCGTTCCGGCTATGGCTCCGGCTTGGCCGCTTGGTCAGCTTGGCTCCGGCCAGCTCCGGCCGATTCGCAGCTGTCAACTACACTGTCGTCTGCTAGTTTCATATTTTTATTCACCTTCAAACACAAATCATGTCGCTGGATTTTCACCGGAAACGAATAATTGTTTTTGAGGTATTTATATTAGTTATGAAGCGTGTTAGGGTGCCTCTATCTGCCGGCCGGTTGAGGCACCTAACGGAGCTGCGGATCGAAGCGCCACCTACACCGTCTTCCAAGGAGCGGCCGTTCCCGATGGATGGTGGAGGCTAAGCGGTAACTACACTATCCCCTTTAAGCCACTGTACCGTCACGAGCCCTCTCGTGCGCCGCCGTATGCCTCCTGTGAACTAAAGTTATGGCGGCCTCACGGATGCGCCGAAGTCTCAGTGAGATCGGTATATTAGCCCGTCGCCGACTATGTATGGTACCGGCCGGTTTATAGCCAAAGTGCAAGTTCCTGGACGCAGCCTGACTGCAGTTTACGAGAACCTATAATGTACCTGTAATGAACAAAAACGAAAATAATTTGACATTCCGAAAATGCGCTTGCCCACAAGGAACAAACGCCGAAGCATCTGATGCAGAGGCAGAGCAAACTGGAGGCGCATCATGTCAGACAGCATGCCGCAGGCTCTCTCTCGTGCTCGTACGTGAAGGCTTCGCTGGCTGGGGCTGCTTATATTAGTCGGACGAAATGCTCACTCGTGGAAGCGATTTAAGTATTTCAAGGTCTGCTGTCGAGCCTGATGTTGTCGAAGGCCCGGGGTCGACGAGGAGATGAGCACTGCGGGAGAGGCACACGCTTTCGTGAAAATAGCCTTGGGCTGTTCGTTTTTCTCGGATTTTACAAATAAACATCGCAATGTGGACAGTGGCAAGAGGTCCACGTCAAGAGCTAGTGCCACCGTGGATGAAACGTGCTTTGTTTTGGGCGCCGGTCACGCAACCGTGGAGATGCCTTAGCGAGGCTACCAGACAGACTATTTCCACACAACAGCAGCAAGATGGTGACGCCCAGAATTATAAATGCACTAAGAGCCGTGGTCATCTTGCTAATACATGGTACAAAAGACTGTCTGTAGACATCGTGAGTTTCTTTATTGAATGACGCTACTGCCACGTTGGTCAGACAAAAACTGTCCACGGACATGACGCTACTGCCACGTTGGTCAGACAAAAACTGTCCACGGACATCTTCGAAGCACACATATATGTATGAAGAAAACATGCTTCGAATTTAGGCGTGCTTGCAGATATGTATATTGTATAATACATGTAATGAACGAGCAGTATTACTGCAGCTTAAAAGTTAAGGATACGATGTGTCCTGTGTTGTGGCAATCGAGCATCCACCCCCAATAAAACAAACAAAAATATTGAGGGATGGCCTTATAGCGTGCGACGTCATTGTTGTCCGTTCCTTGTCTCTTCCTCATATTCAGTACCCTGAAGAACACGCTCGTCCTTTACGTGGATATCAACAGAGAGCGCTTTCTTCGACAAGAGCCTGGGCAGCCGTCCGCTTTCTGAAGTAGTACCTTCAGGAGGGCCGAGGACGCTGGTTTGTAGGCAGTGATTTTGATTCGGGATTGTAAGGTCGACGACATGCCGGGTTCGGGGCGAAACAGATGAAACCACCGAACACACTTACCTTTATGTCCAAGTCTACAAGAATGGCATCCGATGGAATGGCGGCAAGCGCCAGACAATGCATCAGGGTATCGATTTTAATTCGGGATTGTAAGGTCGACGACATGCCGGGTTCGGAGCGAAACAGATGAAACCACCGAACACACTTAGCTTAATGTCCAGGTCTAAAAGGATGGCATCCGATGGAATGGCGGCAAGCGCCAGACGATGCATCAGGGTGTCGACTACTTTTGTAGATTCTAAATGTCTAAGGCGCAGGGGGTGCTGGCTTTACAAGTGTCCACTGCGCCTCCTGTTTTGTTTGAAGGTGGTAAAGTTGTTTACCTTGATATAGGCAGGTACAAATCACGGGTTTATTTCATACAGATGTCATGAGATCACTTCTGAAAGAGGATCCTGGGTGAGTGAAGGGGATGATGACGTGCCAAGATGATTTCTGTGGTTGTGAAAGGGATTTATTACTTGATGGGAGATTGCTTCAAAAGACTGCAAGAGGTCAAACGAAATGCGGTCTATGGTTCTATTCTGGATGAAGCACTTTAAACATATTCAACATTCGCTTGGTTTTCAAAACAATACAGCTAAAGCTAAATGGCATGCGTGAAGATGATTGAGGCTTGCGAATCTCCACGTCAAGTTTCAAGCTACATATCAAGGTGAGTACTTTTTTATATTTTATATTTTTATTATAACATATTTTATATTTTTATAGCAATTTAGACCATGTTTTCTTTCCTATACACTAGCCAGCGGAGCACGTTTAAAAAAAAAGTTTGTAGTATTTACAATCTAGAAGCTAGTAACTGCTTGTCACATGTGTTACTAGGTACGTAACGTATGTCACATACCTAGTGATGTTAAGACTTGTAAACAGTGTTCTGAGTTCAAGGGGGATAAATGAACTGATTTATGAACGTTAGTAAACAATGTTTTTCCGAATGATTGGTTCGAATGCTTTGTAAGAGTTCGCGTGCACGTCACTTAAGCAAATGCCCGATTAAAAAACAAACAAAAAAAACTGAGATTAAATTTAAGTTATTGCAATGACAGCACGTTCTATCAAAACTTTGACAACTGACAATTCGTAAAATTGTTGATTAGTACAAGACGTAAAGATCGCAAGAGCTTAGTCGCTAAAAATTGCTTTGATTTTTTGGTTACTTAGGGCTGAAACAACTTCCCCTAGGCCCTACGTGCGACGCATATATTTCACATCGATTCTCAGACATTCAAACATTCAAACAAAGCTAGGAGAATTTGAAAAGTTCATGCTAGAAGCACTAAAAGTTCTATCGATCCTCGAACACATCCGAGAATCTGTGCACAACTACGGCGATGCGACTGATGCTGTCTCATAGGCGCTCATATCCAGAGCAATCTTGCGCAAGAAGGTGTAAAGTCCCTTTCGTTCAGATCTTAACGTTATACCTGCGTCAGAGAGCATGAAGAAGCCCGAAATCGTCGGCAAGCAGAGGCACATCACGACTACCGCGCACCGAACAAACTCGCATCCATCAGCTCTGGGCGCTGCCGTCATACCGGTGATGTCGCGGCTCCTGTGATGTCACGTGACGAGTAGTCACTTTTGCGTACAACATGGCGGACACCGGGGGGTGGTCGGGGGTGCCAGTTCCGAACTTCCGGTTTTTCACTCTAAGGCTTTCTACCTCGTCTCCCAACTCCTACAATATTTCATGCTATGATTGTGTGTAAATACCTCCCCCTGTGATCCGAAACAGTATAGGTGCGTCGCTAAGGTTGGTCGTCGGCGATGCAGCAAACGCCGCCATCTTGCCCGCGCGTTTGGGGTAGTAAATAACTAGTAAAAAGGTAATAATGGCTGTATTGACTATCATTTTACTACCTATTGCACATTTGGGGTAGTAAATAGTTGGTGAAAGGTAGTAGCGGTCAGAAAAATGCAGTAACTGGTCCAGTTACCAGTTTTTACTAGCCTTTTCTTGTGCAGACTAGGATAAGTACCCGCACTGTTCTATAGGTAAACTGGCGCTAGGCGAGGTGAACAAATATGCGAACGGCAATTATATTAAGAATTTGGTTGCAGAACAAGGACAAAGAGGGGTGATCTCAAAAACGTGGTGACCAGCGGATGCTTAAAAGCTTTATGAAAAAAAAAATATTTGGTTTTTACATACGTGCATGCTTTAAGAGTTCGGTCTTAAATAGTTTAATACAGAATTGTGCTCATCGTCTTCTGTCGAGTCCTTATTCTCATTTAATAACTTGGCACTACATCCAAATCGACAGTGTCTGATAGATGAGCTATTTAGAAGCAATGCATCCTCAAATAACTCTATAATGTTCACCTCAGTCTCAGCTATGGTTGACTACTTTTGCTAGGCTTAGGAGGCGTTCCGTGAGAGAGACGACGGACGGGCATTTTTTTTCTTTCTCAAGTGCTTAAAGGGGTACTCCACCGATTTTTTGAGCTACCCCAACTAACTATATTTTCTGACTCCCCGGCCTTTACTCTCTCCGGTATGCTATTTAGAATCGCGAAATTCATAATAGTTATTGCGAAATCGGCAAATGAAAATGATGCAAAAACCAACATTCAAATATACGCGCGCTTTTCAGGGCCGTGACGTCAGTGGCAGGCAGGCTTGCCAGTCGAGCAAGCAGCCAAAAAATAGAATATGCCAATCATTTGTTCCGTGCTGGAGCGCGGGTACTGCAGCGAGCTTCCCAAGCATTCATTTGACACCATGAAACTGCTTCGAATCAGTTTAAAACAAAATCTACAGCCCAAAGAGTGAACCCCTGCCTTCCACTGACGTCACTTTTTCATTGTTGCCAGTAGAGACTTCGAGCTTGAAAAACACGGTGAGGACCAAAACTGTAAATTCAATAACTTCGCAAAAAAACAATATTTTGACCTAATATTTGGGATACTATTTTCGCGATGTTTGTTGGTTAGTTTAGCAAAATTTCAAGCAAATCGGAGACAATGAAAAAATCGGTGGAGTAGCCCTTTAATGACTGACAGAATGGGAACAGCAGTGCGTGTCTTTTGAACGCCCGGCCTCTAGACACGCTTGATGCCTTGCGCCGTGCTTTGGTTGCGCGCGCGGGCTCGAGGAGCGCGAAGCAACGAAGCGTTGCCAAAGGTAGGAAACTCGCGCCGTAGGCGGGACAACTCAAGCTCCTGTGCTAATTTCTGGCTTACTTTGCAGAAAACTCCACCGGAATCGCGCATTGTATTAAACTAAATAAAGTTGACAAGCGCTCGAGCAACCTCAACTCGTCACGGAAACTTTCACCTGTTTTCTTTTGTCGATATCTTTCTTGTTCTTTCTGTGTGGACCACCGATATCCGTGCCCAGGATTCGCCTGTTCTGCTCCCGTTTTTACGCCCCTGCTATAGGACTGGAGTGCTGCATTCATGTTCGACGTTAATGGGGATTCATTCACGTCAACGTTACTAGAATAACTCAGTTCGGAAACCATTATAAGAGCTTGCTTTAGAAATCTGACCCCGATCCGTACTCGAGAACCGAACTAGACGCGATCATAACGCCGCGGTTTCTCTTGCAGCGGCCACTCCGGGAGCTGCACGGCTGTACGTACCGGCCCAACGCCACCTAGAAGAGAAGGCCATAGCGCTCCGAGTGGTTACGTCACAATGTCAGAGATGGAAGGCCATAGCGCAACTACGTGAAAAAACATCTGGCATGGACGTTAAAAAAAAAAGTTTCTTGTAGAGTAGTGCGGTGGTGCTCGTCAGCGTTTATCCGACATTAATATACGTTTTGAAAGCGCAGTCTTGTACAATTTATTACATATATAATATAAACGTAATATACAACGCGCTGCCAAGGCTGGAAGAACCAATTTTACATATATGTTTATTCTCATAACCGCGGGACTACGTGCAGTCCCGCAGCTGCCCAGACCGTTTTCGAATGAACGGTCCGGTGCGAAATTTTCTTCTCTCGTACGGGCTCCGATTCTGGTAAATTTACGTTGTGTGTAAGCTGCTGACTATCTAAAAAGGAACGCTGTGACTTTCAGAAGGGAAGGGAACCGAAAAAAAACGCAGTCATCGCCGCAGGGAGCACACACGAGCAAGAGATGGGTCGACAACGTTAAAGGGATACTGAACCAAAAATTTTAGAGCCCACAATAAGTGGCGCACGTTCTTTCCACGAGCCAGCAGCCACCGGTGTGCGCCAGCACACGCAACGAAAACGACGTCAAAGACCTCCATTCGCGCTTAAGAGGACAGTGAAATGCATGTACTTCGGGCCAAAGGAGAATAAAGACAGGCTTTTCATCTCTACAAGTGAAAGCTACGTGCTTGTTAGATCAATTAATCGCTTACCTTTTACACGAGACACCACTGGGTAGATGAAAAACTTGTCTTTATCCTTCTTTGGCCCGAAGCCCATACATTTCACTGTCATCTTAACCGCGAACGGTCTCCGACGTCATTTTGGTTGCGTGTGCTCGCGCACACCGGCGGCTGCTGGCTCGTGGAAAGAACGTGCGCCACTTATTATGGGCACTAAATTCCTGGGTTCAGAGCCCCTTTAAAGGGGCCCTGCAAGGACGTTTTTACTGGTTTTTAATTTGCACCGAACCTGAGCGCACTGAACGTAGTAACATAGTGAAACTTTTCTTTTCTCGAAATTCGCTTTATTTGAAATTACAAAAACAAGCAAAAAATAACCTCCCTCATGACGTCCTTGGTTGCTTGAGTGGCCATGAACTAGAGGAGGGGTAGTGGCCCGTGGGCTCATCGCGAGCGCTCACGGCTGCCGCACTCCGTGTCGACGGCGCGAGAGTGCGCCACTAAAGCGTGTTCTGGATAGGCTGTATGCAGCGGGCAGCCAGAGCGGCTCTCATTGCATTTGCTGCTCGACTAAACACTAATTCGGCATGACACTTCATTGGCCACAAACGACAGCAAATACGGGGTAAAGACCAGTTTAGAATGGGAGCCACTTCGTGCTGCCATACCGCGAAACGGTCAAACCACAAGAAAAAGCTTCTCGCCGAAGGCATTCGGAACGCTCGGAGCCGGTCGGATCCTCCTGTCTATACGACCGCAGCGCCACCGCGTACATCCGGGACCTTTCCGTGTCGGCGCCTGATCCCACTACTCCTTTCTTTTATGTGCCGCCTTTTCAACCGCTTAATGGCGGGTATGTCGACGGGTCATTTCTTGTTTCCATAATTTATAACGTGCATTCGTTTCTTTTCTGATTTAAAATACTGAACAAAAACTACTTTTGTAAATAACTGAAACGGTTCGCGCCATTTATATTTCGTATTTCGACTAAAAGAAGCTTCTAGCGGCTCTGACCAGTAGTAAGCCCACGACCAAAGACACCACCTTTTGTGCGTTTTCGGTACCGCGGGTCGCCCTCGTCGGTGGAGAAGGTTTCCGCGTCGTCCGGTTAAAATATGACGCACTGATGTTTAGTTACTCTCTCCGTGCCCGTTGGCTTGCCTCAACTTCAAGAGACGTGGAAACCGCAAAAAAGGTGGACGCTTAAATATGATTACAGGGCCCCTTTAAGCTTCCCACACTGCTGCCGCTGCTCTCGTGTGTGGTCTTTTTTTATCCTTCTTCCCGTCGTTTTTCAGTCGTCACTAGTTTTTTTGTATTCGCTTAATACTACGGCAGTTACGTGGATTCATGGAACAGGTCCTGCTACAGTTTGAGTGACATGTTTGGCAACTAGCCATCGATGACACTGGTCGATTATGGATAGACCTCTCTCTCGACTGAGAGAGACTTCTTGGAGTTCGTTTTCAAATGTTTTCGTGCCAGATATTGTGGGACGTGTGGGTACGATCGACAGATAAGAAACAAGTTATTTGCGGGCTTTCTTGGCCATGTGGGACGCAAGTAAAATGCTGCAGGTTTTTTTTTAGAATTATTTTGTGATAAAATCAAATCTTGTTCTTCGTCGTTATCCCAGTGCAGTTGCGTCAACATTTGCAAATATGCGTGGTAATATTTTAGTTTTCACTGGAAGGTGAACTACAAGTTTGTGTGATTATACGAAATGTGTTATTTGTGCTTATGTGTTTATGTATACTAATGTTATTGTATTGCCTTTACCGCGTTTATTCTAGATTCTGTACTGTATTAAGGTAATGGTTTAATTGTATACAAAATAAGTTATATCTTGTTCTAAGGCAGCTCGAGCCTATAGGGCTTGAGCTGCCTTGGTTGACTGTAAATAGCAAGTTTCAAATGATTAAATAAGTTGACTGTAAATAGTAAGTTTAGCACCCTTGCCACACGGAGAAGTTAATATATTTTCATCAAATGATATGGGATTTAATCAACTCACGGTCTTGAGTGATTATACGAGCGTCGCAAGCTGATTTGTCGACCCCATTATGTCATTCGATTGAAATTACATTACTTTTGCCATGTAGCCGGGGTATATGATTCAAGAATTCAGTGTCTGCACGCGATAACATCGCTTGCATGATCGTAAGTGACACTTGTCGAGCCGTGTCCGCGTTGACTACGTCTACCTCATTTTTAACTGTGATCTATTTTGCTGTGTCCAATCACTGCGTGTCTCGCCATTTTGCCGAAGTATTTCTGTATAAAACATGAATTTCTAGAGCTATAATTGCATGACTCATTGGTTTTGACTTATAACAATCACATTTTTCTTAGACGTCTTATACGCATACCTTGTGCCATTTCGTACTGATTATTTAGCGGTGTAATATTTTGCCTGTGTAATAAAATGTTTTATAGATCAGTTGCTATGTGCAGCTTTCAGTTTAGGTAATAAGACACGCTTATACGACTAAAAGCGTGTTACGACGGTCGATCCACGCGCGTTGCCTTCGCTTCGACGCGCGCCCCCGATGGCCTTCTTTTGCGACGTCACGAGAAGAGCGCTACGGCCTTCTCTTCTAGGAGGTGTTGACCGGTTCCAGTCGAGTCGGCGAAGGGCCGGTGAGGGGTATCGGTGGCCGAGTGGGCTAGCGCACACCAGCTCGGAGTACGTGGAGCGAAAGCTCGCGCTGCAGAACCCAGGGATCCTGGGCTCAATCTTCACCCCTGCCCGTTTCGATCTGGATGAGCATCGTACCGGTGTGCGGTCGTGTACCACTATTTTGTGGTTCACTTTAAATACCTTAAGCTAGCGGTCGTGCTGCACTGGCTAAATTTCTAATATACTGCAAGTGACTCGTCGCAACTTTGAAATGGCTGACCATCTTCACGCTGTCTAAATATCCACACAACCCCAATTATTATTAAGGGCTGGTGTCGCAATCCCGAAGCGGCGTCTCGCAGTAGCTATATAAAGCAACTTTCATGTTTTACTCGCCGCTAAAGGGCGGCTCTGTAATCGTATCTAGTTTAATCGAGTTCGTTCTCGGTGGACGGGAGCTCTTTGGGTTTCATGGATGAGTGTCCTAACTGAGTTCTTCAAGTAACTTTTTTTCCCGTGCTTTAGGCAGGAAAAAAATGTCATTATTGCTTGATGGCGTTATGGAAACAGTATATTGTCAGTTGAATAGGAAATGTCCTGCTATATAACAATTGACCCGTAAGTGTGACGTCACAGCTCCAAACGAACAGTTGCCAAGGGCGTTGTTATAGACGAATACATGGGACTGGATTTCGCACTTGCCACGAGAGAAGTTGGCTGAGAATCGGCTGTTCTTGAAATATTTACGACGACAGCTATACCAATGAATGGATATACACCAACTCATGTTTACAAACAAACCGGAGCGCCCGGAGCGCCCGGAGCGCCCCTAGCGGACGCCACCGGCGCCGCGCATGCGCGATGGGGGTGTGGGCAAAAAGCTCGCCGTCGCCCATAAACAAACCATTGAAATGCGATGTTGTCGGCGCCGGTATGAGTACCCGCGCTCTTTTTCGCGTTGGAACTGTTGATTCCACGTCCTCCTAACGATATCTGACTACTTGAGCAGCGTCAGCGAAATTAACGAGGCTCGTTACACCACAAAACTTCGCGTGAATCATCTGACATGCGGCGATTCATTCCGCGTGGACGCCGCAGAACGTACGCTAAAGCCTGATTCGCATGATGAGATTTCGCTCTCAATTTTCAGTAGCGACGTCGCTCGAGTTGCAAAAGCGTGAACCGTAGCTGAGATGGTCGACGTCGATACTGATAATCGCAAGCAGAATCTAACCAAGTGAATCAGGCATAACAAGTCGGTGATGGCCACTGGTAACAATGATCAACATCTCCTTGTATCTACTGTTTACGTCGAGCCTGCTTACCAACCTTCAAACTTAAGTCTTTTAAGGCCTGCACTTACTTCCTATCGCAAGTAGCGGGCCCAGGTTTTGTCTACGGGCCGGTGTCCTCTAAAAGAGTAGACGACAAGCAGAAACGTTTGAAAGAGCAGACGACAGTTCGAACGATCAGGCGACCGTTTGAACTTGAAGACGCACTGAACGTAGTCCGCAGGTGGTCCATACAACTTGACGGTTTTCCGGCGTTCATTTTGGAACAAAACAAATAAATTTGATGGCCAGTAGTATCCGTGAATTTAACCCAAAATGCTTCCCGCCCAAGCAATCGTGGACCGACGGCGTCTGGTTTTCCCTTTTCACGGCACATATCCGCGTTCTCGGACGAACCGAGCGCATGAAAACTGACCTTCAAACCTTTCTCGACACTTTTGGTACAGCCCCAGTCGCAGCATTTTGACGAGAAGGCAGGTTTTTGTCTGGTTTCTTTCAAAACAACGCAGGAATACACGTCTCAAATGGGCTCTTCCGCCCACAGCCCCAGACCGGAAGTGCGTCCGACGCGCCACCACCGCGCCGTGACGTAACAGAGATGAGTTCGTGTATTCGCGACTCCAGCGACCTATAGGGGGCGCCACAACCGAACAAACATGGCGGCTGAGTCCAGGTCGCGTCAGCTCGGCCGGGCCGCCTGAACAGGTGGCGGGTTGAATTTAACAAATTTTCTTTTGTTTAATGCCCAATTTTATAGGTATTTGAACTGAGACGGAGTGTAGCCGGTGCGCATAAACTTGCAGAGCATAGTTTTGTTTTCCAATTGTGTTTTTTGTTCTTTTCATGTCAAACTTTCGTTTCAGAGATTTCGTTCGAAACCGAAACTATGGGCTCTGGAGAGACGGTAATATACTAATCAGTTTTGATCATCTAAGGAAAGCGCTAATGAACGCAGAATTCTGCCACCGACAGTAATTTCAGCCACCTCGCATGCCTCGACCATGCGACTTATCTGTCCGCGAAATCGAGCTTTTGTGCGTATCCGTGTGCTTCAGTCGTATGCTCGGTCAACAACACAGGCTACAGGAAAATTACGAAAATTAAGCAAGCGCTTCTTGAGTTAAGGAGCATGTTAACCCGCTGGCGCTTCACTAAGCAGCTGATACTCGTATTTCAATTCAGGTTTGAGTAGCAATCGAGAAGTCATTTTGACGAGCGGGTTATGTATTATATTGCGTACTATGTCCCACTAAAGCGATATTAGTATATTCTTCGGGCTGAAATACGAGCTTAGTTAACTAGCTATTATGTGAACTGCTGAAAAAAAAAATATATCTGACAGACAGAGAGATACTAAGTTAAACTTAACCAAATGGTTCTAGCCAGTAGCACGGAGACGAATGCGGACAAACTGAAGAGAGTCTTCATTGGAGATTCACGCAGAACCTCTCTGCATTGAACTTGACTCCGAATCCTGAACGAAAAAAAATGAGTATTTTTGCGGTCGGCCAACCTGAGCAATGTAGACGTATATTGCTGCTGGCTTAATTCGACGGAGGTATAATATGAATATTGGAGGCGCGATATATCATAATGCCGTGACAGCTTCTAACGTTGCGAGACGCGTCCCCCACCTTTTGAAAACAGATAATTTCCCTCATTCATCATTTGCAGCGAGCAGGTTTTCCTGAATCAAGTAATTGCGAAATCAGCCCAACTCCTTCAGAGTGGCCCAGAGGATTTCTCGGCGAAAAGCAGCCAAGATGAATAGCCAACGCACCGACCGGCGTGGGTGGCTCAAACTTGAGGCTAATCGAACACAACCAAACTCAAGAAAAGCAGCTATCGAACCTTCCCATTCACTCGACTGCAGCATCGGTGTTCCCTCCAGTGAAATGCCTCGTCTGTCGTCCTCCCACTGTTCTACATCCTCATAAAGGAACCCCTTATCAGTTACCAAGTAGTCGTCATTTTGAATGTGATTCGAGACAGACAAGAAATCAAAACGTTTTTCCGCGATTCCTTCCCATCCAAGAAATCGAAAACACGTGATGGAAGGAAACAATCTCCTGAGGTTTCGCCACACTAATGAACACTCAGGCAAACTTAAGAAATTTTCGGACCTTCGTGAAATTACACTGTTCGCCATCGCGCCGACAACACGTGTCCGCGAAAGCCACCGGAGATGCGGAGGGGCGCGGAGCGACCTGGATCGGCTGGTTCCCGGTTTTCCCGCTTGGTGGTGTCCGTTTTGCTGGAGTCGCGAATAGACTGGCAGCTCAATAAGTGTCAAAGAATCGAAGGTACGTTCAAATCGCCAATGCCCAAGAGGATCCTCGTTCATGACCCGATTTTCCTATTGCTTGCCTTCGCGTTCTGCTTGTACCGGATGATATAAACGCCGAACATACGTCAAAAAGAAATTTGCGAAGACGAACACGCCTCATTTGAGTTTCACTCTTGACACCAATTTCAAGTTTACGACACGAAGAGGAGGCCGCGAGACCACTTCCGAACCCAGACACGAGCACTAATTCGACCGTTTAAAATATTTATTTTGTTTTTCTTTAGGTACAAGTAACCTATTCGATGACGCGCTATTCGGTCACAGAGGAGAGGGAAGCTGGCAGATACGAAAGCTTAATACCTGCTGCGAAGGAGACGACAGAGTTTCACTTAAATTCCGACTACAGCCGATGCTACGACCCGACGGAGTAAATCAAGTAGTGCGGCACTCATCGCCCTCATGTGTTTGATATACTAAACTAATCACACACACCAAAATCCGCCGCAATCCCGCGCTCTTTTTTTTCTTCTTTTTTGTGCTTGATTGGTTTAGTTGGAGACGGCGCCCACACAAGACAACGTGCGTCGTGAAGCTACACTTTTAATACCCCATTCACATGGTCAACATAAAGGTACCTCTAACATAGGTCCTTTTGCTATCGGCGAATCAGCCCATGCTCTTTTGTCGCGAGCACACGCCACGCGCGGAAGATCGTTAATTGATTGGCCGCAGAGAGTAAAGGTCCCTTAGCTGAAGGTACAGTCGCCGGCATATGAGCTCCCCCGGCCGAACGCCGACCGGATCAGCGAAAATCCCGCACGCGGCGCGTCGAGCGTTGCCGCGTTTTGGGAACCGGGCTGTTGGGACCAAACCATTCCGTTATCAAAGGGGTGGACGCATAGCGTTTATCGGGATTTCAGCCTTTAGAAGTGTGAATCACGAAAACATGGCCGATTAGAATTGCCGCTTTCGGGTGTTCGCCCCAAGTGTTCAGAGACGCAGTTAGTACTGCTGATAAACTGGAGCTTGCTTTAGGCGTAGATAAAGCAGCAGTGTTCGATCGGTGCTTACAAATGTAAAGACCATATGTTTGATATGATAGTAGGCATGACAACAATGATCCCTCGGCAAGCGAGAAGTGGCCGACCAGGAAGCCGTCTGCAAAGTCATCGTGTAGAGAATTACCCTTGGCGAAGCAACACGCTACTGAGCGCAGAACAATAGAGTCTCTTCGATAAAACGCGTTCAAGAAAAGCGCCTGAATCTTTATTCTGCTTCGACACAAATCTTTTTCTTTTTGTTATCTATAGCATATCCCTATAGATTAAATAAATTATTTCAAAATCGCTTATCACTGTCTAGTCTAGGTTTTAGAAAGATTGTAAGAAAGCTTTTGCGTAGCATTGCTCTTCCGGTAGGAAATGTTTAAAATGAAAAACCGGTTTTGCAAATAGAAAAGTCGCATATAACAGGTCGGAGATATTATGCAGTGAAGAATTTCGATAAGCCGTTGCGTTTACCTACAACCGGGAGCGGGATTGTAATCGGCCGTGCTTCAGATTCACGTTCCAAAACGCGGAATGCTATTAAGCTTCCTGCATCCACCCCTTTGATAACGGAATCGTTTGGTCCAAACATCCCGGCTCCCGGAACGCGGCAACGCTCGAGGCGCCGCATGCGGGATTTTCGCTGCTCCGGTCGGCGTTCGGACGGGGGAGCTCATATGGCCGGCGACTGTACCTTTACAGTCGTGTGAATGGGGTATTACTCTGCTTGAATGTTTCATCAGATTATAGCGTCGGCTTCTGTCGAACTTAAAGCGAAACGGAGTATATTTGTTTACTGATAGGAAGCCCATACTTTCCTAATGATTGAAATCAACTTGGAAAGGCACTCGTCGTCAGCACTCTTGGTTGGCGTTGTAGCGTCTGCACCTTCGGATCTTCGGGGGACGATCTTCTCGTCGGACCCCATGTACACATTGGGAATCTTAGCCACGCATTTGGCGGAGAGTGTTCCGTTGATAAATCGGTCCTCACTGACCTTGAGGCGGAGTCTGCTGACAGACTTGAGGACGCCTTGGTGCGAAATTGAAAGGTTTTTGATTTCGAAGTCGGGCGGTTCGGCGGGAAGCGCATTGATGTACCAATTGATGTTGACCGCTGGCTTGGACGAAGGGGAAACGCAGTCGATGTCCACTGTGTCGCCTATGTTGTAATGCGTCCGGGCATCTCTTATATATGGACCCTCCGTCGGTAAATCTGAGGGGAAGCCGAGAGGAAGGGTATTAGGACAATCAATGCACATAAAAAAATCTTATCTTGAAGTTACTTACGAGTATATTGGCCAACTCTGGTCTACACTCAAAAAATTTAGTCTCTTAGAGGGGCACTGACAGGTACACAAAATATATATGTTTTATTATCCGAAACGATTGAAAACGATGCCTGGACATTGCCCTCAAAATTGAAAACTTAGAAAATTTGTGAAGTAAAAAAAAAAAAAAAAAGGATAAAAGAAACAGTTTTTAAAAGCTGAATTTGGGGTTGTGCGCGCTCCGCGCCAGTGCAGTGACGTCAAAGATTGATTCGTTCTGCAAATCGAGCTTCTCTCGACACCTCCGAACCATCCCGGCCCAAAGTGTCGTGTTCGCCCGCGTCCCGCGATCAACCGCTTTTCTCCTTGCGTGGCCCCTACCGCTGTGAGTAGACGACGCTTCACTTTCGAGTTTGAAGTTCTTTTAGGGCCCTTTCAGCAATCTTATATTGCTGAAAGGTGAAAAACATTCCAATTGAATATCTTTGCACCGCTCCTATATTGAGCGGTGCAAAGATATTCAATTGGAATGTTTTTCACTTGACACGAGCTTACTGGCACACGTGGGACTCAAGGATACTCACACGCAACGCCACTGCACTCTAAGAAAAAAGGGAATCAACGCTGACTCCCTTTGAGGGAGTCAAAATCTGTCCCTGTGGTGGCTCCTTTAAGAGACTCAAATGACTCTAGCGCCCGGTGGAGTCATCAGACGCCCTCTCCAATAGAGTCCGCTGACTCTCTCAGCTGGTGGTGTCACGTGACGCCTTCCCTCTCTGGAGTCAACTGATCCCCTCTCACAACGAGTCAGTGGATTCTCTCGGTAGAATTATGGCACTCCAGTATTGCAGGAGTCAGGCGACCCTTTCACTAGAATCACGAGACTCCAATATCCAAAGGAATCAGGCTACCCCCCTACGGGAATCACTGGATTCTTTTTCTTCTGGAATCACGTGACTCTCTATCGGGAATTGTTAGATTCCGTTCCTGGTTTCTCACGATTCCCCCGAGGGAATTACTTGAATCCTTTTTTCCTAGGCTCACCTGACTCCTGCACAGGACTCTCTGGATTCTGTTTTCAATGGAATAATTTTCATGCTATAAAGAACCGTAGTGAAATGACGTGATTTTATTTAAAACCACATGCCCCTCCAAATACACCACGCAGGAATGTGGTGGATAGTGGTGGGGGAGCTTTTCATGGAATTACATGAGGTGCAATATCACAGTTTTATTTCATAGACAAAATATTTTTACAATTTCACTCCAACTGCACACATGCTGTTGACTGGAATGGGCTGCTTGCAGCCCATTGCAGTCAACAGCATGCGGCTAACAACGAATAGCTGTTGCCGCCTTCATCACAGCCACGGATGGCAGAGACTGCTTCATGTTACACAGGTTTTCTAAAAGCAGAAACGTGTTTTTCACGTGTGGGTCGTACTCCACATTAAACGCCCGATACGCGCAAAAGGCCAGCTCGATAGCCCCCGGGATATCCAGGGCTGGAAGCGTGAGGCTGTCAAACGTCATTCTTGCAGCGTCAGAAGTTGTGGGATGATGCCCGCTGTAAGTCACGGCCGGGTAGACTGACGTCTTTGTGGGATCCTGAAAGATAAAAATATCTAGTTGAGAGAGCGCTAAACATTGTTGATTAATATAATGGAGCCATATTACTAAATGTAGCGTTTAAGTCATGATCTAAGGTGATGCCAGAAATGCCATGAGACGTAATAAGACGGTGGTTTGTATGGGTGACTTAAGATTCAGTCGCCAGTTTGGAAACTTGCCTCTTACTGCAGCCCTTAATACATCCGCATGAAAAAATTAACGTAAAATTAATGTTTTACACGTCGAAATGTATACATGAAAAGAACTATGTGTGACCTCTCTTTTATTGGAATGTATTGACGACTTTGGATTAAAGTTCTCAGGAACATTGCGGAGATAAAAATTCCCGCTAACTCTTCGAATTGTAAGAGTACAGAAAAATCTAAATAAAGGTACGAAGCACAAGCAATTTTCAAAATTGTAAGAAAACAACATACATGAAAATACAAATAGATTTTTAGCCGTAAGTGCACTTTCAAATCAAGGCTTCTTCATCCTGCAGCGGACATCGGTCGAAGTGATAAAACTTCCGCAAGAGGTTCATTCAGTGCGCCAGCAGCTGAATGTGCCTCTATACTTCATTTCAGCTTCCGTGCGACCGAAGTCAACGCTTCCCACACTGCGCGAGCCAAGCTGCGAGTCGGGAACGCACAGAGCATTGGGCTCGTGCCTAAGCTTTGACTTCGACCAAAACTAGATTACTCTTTTTTTTTTTTTTAAGGAGCTGACGTTAACGATTTTCCGGCATATTGTGCAAGATGCCGGGGTACCTTGCAAAATAATTGATAGAAAGGCTGTAAAATTATCTCTCGAATATATTTTGGACAGTTTTCGCGAGCGTTTTGTATTTTCTTGAAATTCTGGCGAAGGTGTTTAACCCTTTGAATCAATGGCATTTGGCAGTGAGAAAAAACATACACAGAAGCTGCGCGAACACATGCGTCAAATCACCTTTTATAACTGGCACCTCGCGCTTGCACCGCTTACATTATTTTTATTAGCTGTCCCGGTGTAAATTGATTTGCGACAAACAGGCGGATGGTAGCGCGTCGCGGCTCAGGGAACGTGGAGCGTAAGCTCGCGGCTCGGAATACTGGGTTCAGCCCCAGCCCCCTGGCCTTTCTTATCTGGATGAGCAATGTACCGTCACACGTTTGTATAATTAGTGATCTCTACACCGTGTTACTTCTAAGAAGCCTAGGTTAGCAGTTGTGCTGCACTGACTGAATTTCTCGTCTATTGCGTGAACCACTGTCGCTATAACGTAGACAGACTTCACTATGTATAAACACTCTGTACAAAATAGGTTTGCTTTGCTTTGATGTTGAACAATAGAATGCGACAATGAACTGCAGGTTACCTTGGGAGGGATTTTTTTTTTGCAAGTTTTAAATATAGCATTGAATAAGAAAATTGTAACATATTGCCACTTACATTGTATATGTGCACAGGTCGTAGTACAGTCACTCGATGATACGATACCGAAGTGGATCAAGAATGTTGCCCTTGGTCAGGGTAACCAGCCTAGCTCGAATGTCATCAGGACCTCCGGTAGCCTGTACGCCTTCGGGTCCCTACTGGAGCAGAGCAGAGCCCTGCGTTGGCACTGGGGAAATTATCGGTGTAATTGCTGTGGTCACCGCCGTCAGGACACCTGACGACGGTGCTACTGGCTCCACGACAGCAGTGCAGGTCCTAGAATAAAACAGAGATTTTCCTTTTTGTTTAAACATGTTGAGTTTCCAAATAAACTGAGGGCAACGCGTGATGCAGCGTCCCGTTCTCATTTGTTGCCGCCAAATCGGTAAATTTTAGAGCAGGTGAGAGATCAAAAATAAAAATATATTAGACTCAACCATGCTTCTATCGAATGGTTTACATATTTTACTCTTCAGGATTAGCAGCCCGGGAAAACCGGAGCACTAAATTTCTTTGCAGTCGCTTTTGCTGTAATTTACAGGCAAAGGTTATACACAGTTCGTCGCCTAGGCAAACATTTCTGAGCATAAATTTAAACAAATTTTTGTGGCTAAAATGCGGCATGGGAAGGAGAACATTTATATCTGAACTTTGCAGCCTGAATATTATTATAATCGGGTTATATTGCTGTTCGCACAGCAAAGATCTCCGACGCCAAATGTTTTGGCGATTAAAAGAGTTGAGTGTCTAGTAACTTCAGAAGTGTTTTCGTATCAAGTTGAGACAACCAGTCAAAACCGTTTTTGATCAAATTTCCGTTTTGAATGTCAGGATGTGCATTAAAAAGAATAAAAACGCCTCAATCTTTCTAAAGGTAGTGCTGCTTAGTTTTACACTTATATGGAGGAAATGCTGAGGGATTACAGAATATAAACTGACATAAAACACTTAATTACGCGGAATATTAAAGGAAAAATGAAATTCCTACCTATAACTGTAATATTTGATTAAAAAACATTAATATAAGTTTTAAGTACACTTAGGTGCTCTTAATGTATATCAGCAGTGCTAAATTCCGTCAACACTTATATCAGGCAGCTTCAGCACATAAATTAGTATCTTGAGTGAACTAGCCAAGAAACCAAATTTTCTACATGAAACAACAACAAACTTACTTGTCATTGAAATTCCCCGCTTGAGTCACCATACATTCAGGATAAATGATCTTGGATTTATCATCCAGAATCCTGTTGTCCTCAATGTCCACACACTCGTCGAAGTCTTTGTCCTTAATCTGAAATGAGAAGGGAATTGAATATTGTAAAATAAAAGCTTGAAATGTACCTGGAGTCTGTGCGCAACGGTACATCGCGTTTGCCGAAAGGTCAAAGAAAGGCTGCATGTTTGAAAATAAATTCCATTATTTACAACTTCGACAGTAAACTAGAAATATTGGAGCACCTGTGGGGATACCTAAAAGACGCAACTAATGTGTCCTATTGTAAACTAAAGTGTGGGCGTCGCCTTAATGTGCCATGGAATTTCAGGATGTCTCTTATAATATGTGCATAAGTGAACTGAATAGGGCTTACTTTGTCACAAATATTATCCACGTTGGTCTATTTCTTTATTTTTTTGTATTCGCTTTGGAGCTATCCCTAAAATCTAACCTGAAAAGATTGGCCTTCACTTCGACGCGTTTCTGCATTATATTTTACATATTGATATCTCGCAAAATATACAGGATGCGCTGTATTAATCCGTGTTGACTGAAGTTTGTCGAAGCTGTTCCTTGTCTACGATCAGCCACATTTAAGCACGAAAGTGGCAGTAGAAGTGAGGATTAGGCTGACCGCGCTAGAAAGTTGGAACCAGGCGCGAAAACAAACAAACGCAATTAAGGTGAGAAACAAACGGTGTAATATCTTCAAACATAATGCGCTCAAGCCTGTCGGCGACTTACCTGCAGAATGGTGTCGTCTCTGATGTCATTGAAATCCGGGTGAGCTTTCAAGACTATCTTTAAATCAGCGAGCTTCAAGCTTCCGGGAACTAGAACCTTTTTAGCAGACAAGCCACAGAAAGTCAGGCACGTGATTGTCTCGTCAGCTAACATTTTTCCGTTTACAAGAGCAGAATGTGAAGCCACCAGACCAAGAGTTTAAGACTGCCGCCAGAGCAACGTGTCGGAGAAGCGAGACGCTGTCCCTGCAAGCAATGCTTCTTCTTTGGTAGGTACTGGTCGTGGTTCGTTCCTACGGTTTGGCCCTTCCAATTAGTCTTCCTCCTTACACAAACAACCGCTCTCTCCCCTCTGAGGGGAGAGAAGAAGTTTCCAAGATGGTAAACGAAGCCGTATGCGTGGCTCTCAGAGGATGTGGCTAGAACGCTGGAGCGCCTGTCCCCATTCCCGTTCGCACCCCGTAAAAAAAAAAAAAAAAAAAAAAAATACTAATAAAAAAAATATATAAATGTATACCCCTGCTTCTCGCAGGGCCAGACCTCTTGGGAGAACTAACAGAGGCAAGGACAAAAAGGGACTTTTTCAGCAGATCTTGGCTCGTGTTTTGCGATTGCATGGCTCTTTTTTTAAGGGGAGGGGGGAGGGGGGGGGGGGGGTTACTGCGTGACCTTAGTCTTAGAACGTACGTGCACACGTGCATCCATAAGCAATGGACAAACTGTGGGACAGATGTATGCATCAAGATGGGTGCCTCAGACCACCCTGAATACGCTCTTTGGCCGGTAGTACGTTACGAATTGAAGCAGTTTAATCCTCGTAGACGGAGCACAGTTTGCAATCAGGCAATTACAGTTCAAATTGTTTGCACGTTCAGCAACACCAGCCTGAAGGAAGGGGAGCGTGGCAGTAAAAGGCGGCTTCCGACAGATTCCAAAAACATGCTCTCGAGCGCTTCGGGCGCCGGCGAGTGACAAAAGGAACCCCCGCCCCTCGCTCTTCCCTAAATGGACGAAGGAAGGCGGAGGGGGACATTCTTGTGACGCTTCCCGCATTGTACACAGATGTTTCGAACTATTTCAGCAAAACGAAAAGAACGAGTGTGTGCCGGCCGGCTGTAAGGGTGCCGTAAAGCCGACCGAAAAAGGAACAAAGGAGACAAAGACTGCAAAGAGGCCCTCGCTACGACCACGAGCCCCAATAGCAGTAAAAAAGAGTATCACGTGACCCGCCCGTTGGGCGTGGCGACACGTGCAGCTTGGGGTCACGTGATGCTCACTCGACGCTTGATTGGCTGGGACGTCTCGTAGCATCTACGCCGGTCTGTTCCTTGGATGGAGCCTTAGCGCTTTTAACGTTTTTCCCCCTTTCACAGCCTGTTACCTCTTTTTCTCTGCATGTTTTTTTTTTTTTTTTTGACGTTTGAATGTTTGGTGTATACTGTTTTTAAAAGGTCGATGCCGTCCCCTTCGATGCCTTGTACATATGTCACCCGGTGACGTGCATAATTAGAAAAGAAAACCTGCACTGCCTACACGAAATCGGTAAGGTGGAGGCTGTTAACGCATCGAGGTGAGCGTGATGATGAAGGAAAGGGATTCGGGAAAAACTGTCTTTGCTGCGGTGACGTGAAGACCGTCGGCCGCGTCGGGCGCAACTCACGCTGTAGCAATGCGTGTCTCAAGGTAGTGAGGTAGTGAGTCAAGGTAGTGAGTCAAGGTGTGGCCTCTTTATGACGCAGAGACCGTAACAGTACACAGCGCCAGAAGATGGAGGAACAGCGTGTGCACTTCCATTGCCCAAGATGAGAGTTCTTCGCAGCGAGATTTCTTACAGCGCTTCCTCCTTTTGCGGGATGTCCACAGCTGCGATGGGTGCCCAAGAATGTACGCAAGTGTTGATTCCTACAAGAAACACGTTTATCGGAACCACAGGCACGTTATAGGGGATGTGGAAACAACACTGCCGGAGGAGGCACCTGATCATTTGAATGAACCAAACCCTGATGAAGTCATGCGCCACGAAGGTCGATAGGAATAAAAAGGTGGATTAAAATGAATGAAAATTGTGGTTTCATAAACATATTTTGTTTTTTTGCTATATCAGGTATCATTATCATTCTCTCCGATTATGCAATCCGCGAGGCGGCTGCCTTGCTGATTATGAGTTCCAAGGAAGGCTCACAATGTTTAACCGAATAAGGACGTAACAAAAAAAAGTCACACTCTGACAGTTGTTTCATCCAGTTATCTGTTATGTATCTGCAGAAGCGAATTCGGGTGTCCACACTACTGATCTTGCCTCCGCTTATACAAGTTAGCATCAGAGTGTATTCTAGCTTCACTTGCAGATATATCTTACTTCTTAGTATCTGTATCACGAGGAAAAGGAACCTTTTTATGAAAAAGAGCTCTATAAAAGAGGATCTGGAGATGTTGTGTTTCTACAGAAACACAAATGTGATTGAGGTAACTTTCAATGAAAGTGTCACTTGCCGGTTAAAATCGCCTGTGAATTGCATGCACACGTACGCCTCGGACAATAAATACAACACTTGGTCTAGTTTTTGCTGCTCCTGAGATTCCGGGAAGCTGCACTATCTTTCTATTTGCAAAATAGTTCGAATAACAACGTCCAAACTTTGCATTTTAGCCCTAGTCTGGACCAAAACCTCTTGCTAGTAGATGCTCTATATAAGCACGCGTGGCTGTTGTAGCTCATATTGTCAGCAATGGCGATGCTAGTTTCACAATAATCCCTTCTTACGGAACGCGCTGTGCATGCTTTTATTTTTCATGACTTATCAAATAGAAAGTATGGACAATACTAGACAGGGGACGGTTGGCAAGTTCGGTCGTCCGGGGCAGCACCAAAGAAAACAGAGATCCCACGGGTTCCAGAAGCGATGTTTTCTTTTTGGCTATAGCTTTTCGTAATACACTGTGGACCAAAGTCATAATGCGATACATCGACACGCCGTAGGCCCAATAACGCTAGGTTCTTTCACAACATATGTTCTTGATTGGTTTAAAACAATTTTCACGATAGAAAAATTCACAAAGTGAATTCGCGGACCAAAGAAATCGCAAAAGCACTCCGCTTGGGTACTTGATGAAAAATTGCAAAATAAATATGGAGCGTCTCACAAAGGAAATGCTGATATTTAGTTTTTTATTATTTAGTCGGAAAAATTTCGTATAGTCGGAGAAATTTCCTATGTACTGGGGGGGATTCCCACAACTCAATACCCAATTTTCACATGGTTTCCCGGGTGCGTGTCCGCACTTAGCATTTGTGTCACGCAAGGGTTTATCAAGGACCCATTCTAATGTTAGTTACGCGTCTGTTGCAAGTTCACATATCACTATTGCGAATTATAAAGACAACGTGTAATCTTTCTAAAGTTTCGTAATGCAACCAGGGCAAGCGAGTGTGTTCCCTAAATCGAGCCTGGCGTTGGAGGACGATTTTCGCAGTTTCCTATAGTTGATGAGAAAGCACCACCAACATTTATTTTTAGGAGTTGGCCATAAGTTGTAGCATGGAAGTTTCCATACTATTTTCTCACAATGTTTTTTTTTCGTAGTTGCGCATTATTTAGTTTTTCTTTTCTTGAAATAACGCTCACGAATGTCATGATCAACCAAATTTCACGGGTGTCCTCTTGTCACAACTATTGGCTTAGCGTAAACTGACCTAATTGAGAAATTGCACTTCAGGCAGCTGGCCGTTTGAGGAATTGTCTGAAAACAAATCGGCAGTTTGATACTTTAGACCCATGTTACGGGTAAAAAAACAGGACGCGGAATTGTCTGAAGACAAATCGGCACTTTGGTACTTTAGACCCATGTTACGGATAAAAAAAAAAAAAAAAAAAAAAAAAAAAAAACAGGATCAACCGCGCTCGGCTTTGGCTAGCAGACGGCGTTCGTAAAATGGCGTCAGCCGTTGCTGGCTTCACGCAGTGGTACCGTGCGTGCTTCTATTCATTCGGCGTTCGTTGCCATGGTGACGGCGAGAAAGGCAGACGAACTTTATGTTGCGGAAGAACGCTGCGGCGCAGCCATACCAGGTGCGTTCTAAGGCCCTTCCCGCATGGTTTTCAAAGGGCGGAAGGCGGACAAAAAGAGTTCGAAATAAGGACCTAAAGGGCCCATGAAACGATTTTTGGGTGGGGATAGATCATTTTCGATTGGGATTTTACTAATAGAACATCATTCAGTGGGCCAAAAGAAAAAAGGTAGAAAGTCAAAAGCCTGACATTCAGTGCGAAAATTCAAAAACACAGCGGACTATTTCGTTCCTCCTCCCCTTCGTAACCGCTCTGCCTTTTCACTGGGATACATCCGCGGTCCCAAAAGCGTGTCATCGGGT
>NW_024609995.1:0-49999 GCF_016920785.2 Ixodes scapularis | reverse complement strand
ACAGCGTTCGTCAGGTCGAAAGTGTGACCAGTCGTCCAACAATGGTCCACCAGTTCAGTTTTTGATCTTGTGGCATGTGTTGCCTTCTCCACGTCTCTTTTGTGCTCTTTGAGGCGGGTACTCCGTTTGCGGCCAGTTTCTCCGATGTAACACTTGTCACAGTCCTGACAGTTCACTTTGTATACAACACCACTTTGAGATTCAGGAGGGGTTGGATCTTTTGGCTTCGAAATCAGGTTACGTAATTTTATATGGGGTTTGAAAGTTGTTCGTATACCTAGTGGCAGGAGGGACCGTTGCCGAAACACGCCTACGTAATGACTCCACACTTTCGTCACGGACATCTCTGACAGTTGAGGATATTATTATTCTTTTGCGTTTTTGTCTAAATCAGTCGCATTTCACCTTCCGTGGACAATTCTATCGTTCAGATTGAGGGTTGCCCAATGGGTAGTCCGGTATCTGTGACCTTGGCTAATCTGGTAATGGAACACATAGAGCAGACCGCGTTAGAAGTAAAAGCATGCCCTATCAAATTCTATCGACGTTACGTAGATGACACTTTCGTTATTTTAAATGAGGATCACGTCGATGACTTCCATGCAACCCTAAACAGCATTGAACCTTGCATACAGTTCACGCGAGAAGTTGAACAAAATAGCACGTTACCTTTTTTGGACGTAACTGTTTGCCGAAGTGACACCGGTCAGATTGAAACCACCGTGTATCGTAAACCTTGTGATACCGGTAATTTTTTGAGTTTCAATTCTCACCACCCTGTAGAACATAAGCGAGCCGTTGTAAAAACTTTAATTAGCCGATCAGAACATTTGCCTTAAAATTCAGATTTAAGAGCATCGGAAGTTCAGACTGTTATCGGATCCCTTTTGAGGCGCGGGTATTCACAAGGTTTTATTGAAAACACACGTAAACAGATGCAGCAGGGAAGAACAAAAGCGACTAATAATTACAAAGCAGGCGTGGTGACTATCCCTTATGTAAAAGGCGTCTCAGAATCTATTCGCCGGTCCCTCCTGCCACTAGGTATACGAACAACTTTCAAACCCCATATAAAATTACGTAACCTGATTTCGAAGCCAAAAGATCCAACCCCTCCTGAATCTCAAAGTGGTGTTGTATACAAAGTGAACTGTCAGGACTGTGACAAGTGTCACATCGGAGAAACTGGCCGCAAACGGAGTACCCGCCTCAAAGAGCACAAAAGAGACGTGGAGAAGGCAACACATGCCACAAGATCAAAAACTGAACTGGTGGACCATTGTTGGACGACTGGTCACACTTTCGACCTGACGAACGCTGTGACCCTGGCACGCGAACAACGGTGGGGCCCCAGAAGATTTCTAGAATCATGGTGTATTCGGAGTGACCCATCTGCCTGCAATTCTAACCGCGGCCCCCTCCCCGACGTATACACCGACATCCTGAAATAACTTGTCATTTAACTTACCATCAAGGACGGACGTAAAAAGAAGTTGAAGCGAGGGCAGACGATGATAATGTCTCCCGTATGCCATGGACGAAGAAGTCGGCAGAACCAGCGCCACGGATGAAGAGAAGGAAGAAGAAGCGTTGGATTTCTGGTAGCTAGTCGGGTGTTCTCAGGCCGCACTGATGATGTCTCCCGTATAGGAGACGAAACGTCTGATAAATGTTGATATTGTTATGCAAGTCGGAGGTATTTGTTTTAGAGCGCAGCTCTTAGGGGCCCGTTCCCGGCTTGAGCGGCGTCTCCGTCGCCGTCGCCGTCGCCGTCGGCGTAACCGCGCGGTGCATTATGGGTAAATTTCCCCGCTAAATCTAGCGGAAAAAATTTCCCCGCTAAATCTAGCGGAAAAATTTCCCCGCTAAATCTAGCAGAAAAAATTTCCCCGCTAAATCTAGCGGAAAAAATTTTCCCGCTAAATCTAGCGGAAAAATTTCCCCGTCAAATCTAGCGGACAAAATTTTCCCGCTAAATCTAGCGGAAAACTTTCCCCGCTAAATCTAGCGGAAAAAATTTCCCCGCTAAATCTAGCGGAAAAATTTCCCCGCTAAATCTAGCGGGAAAATTTCCCCGTCAAATCTAGCGGAAAAAATTTTCCCGCTAAATCTAGCGGAAAACTTTCCCCGCTAAATCCTAGCGGAAAAAATTTCCCCGCTAAATGTAGCGGAAAAAATTTCCCCGCTAAATCTAGCGGAAAACTTTCCCCGCTAAATCTGGCGGAAAAAATTTCCCCGCTAAGTCTAGCGGGAAAATTTCCCCGCTAAATCTAGCGGAAAAAATTTCCCCGCTAAATCTAGCGGAAAAAATTTCCCCGCTAAATCTAGCGGAAAACTTTCCCCGCTAAATCTAGCGGAAAACATTTCCCCGCTAAATCTAGCGGAAAAATTTTGGTCACGTGACCCGGGGGTCACGTGACCTGGGGAGTCACGTGACCCCCTCCCGAGGTCACGTGACCTCTGAGGGGGCACGTGACCCCCGAGGTCACGTGACCCCCCCCCCCCCTGAGAACACGTGGCCCTTAGTACCCTCCCCTCCTCCTCCTCAAGAGCTGCGCTCCAATTCGGCGTTACAGGGAGTGGTAAACGGCTTTCACTTTTTTTTAATCATGAATCCCGGCTTTTGGAACATTTTTGACATTTACCGGGCATCTTTAGAGCTGCGAAGCTCAAAATCACGCGTACTCATAAGATTTTTTTTTTCTCGCGTGTTTGTGATTTTTATGATATCCTGCAAGCAAGAAAAAAATATATATGGTGAAGTCACTCCGAGGGGGTACCGATAACTGCGAGCCACGAACATGAAGGATTCGCTAGCATCCGTCAGGAGTGTGAACGGTAAATCGTCACGCAAACATATTCTCACAAGCTGCAAATATTTATTTGGCTTAGCAAGTAGAATACTAGTATACTAACGACATGTGATTATTGTACACAAGATACCATTTCTCGGTTCTTCAAAACCATTTCCCTAGTCTGAACGGTCGCGCTACGGGCCGCGGCTAGCCGTGCCCTCGATAGACTACGGAGCTGCGTTGTGTCGTCTGCTACTGTACCGCCAACAGGAGAGCGATAGCTCTGTGTGCTCCACAGATGCGTGTTGCGGTATAACTCTGTACGTCTGTCCTAGAGGAAGACAAAAAGATAGGCTCTGTGACCCCCTCCTAAGCTAACAAAAACAAACAGAAGTATAATCGTTTGGACTGAAAGGTTTACAAAATAGTGACCAGACATTGGAAAAGCATATGTCACAGAACTTGGTTTATGAAATGGCATCATTGTTTCGAGCAAGAAATCCCCTGCTCACCACTGGGACGATGAAATCGTCACTATTTATTGCGTCAGGTATATTTGCGCTCATGAAGAAAAATCTGAACACATCCTTCTCCCAAAGTCCTATGTCGAATAATAAACACTTTTTTAAACATCTATGCACAAATAACTCATTTTTTTCTACACTTGTATATACACGTTAATTAAACGACGTCAAACCGCATTTTTGATTAGATCTTGATGTCTACACCAACTACATTCATATTTTTTAGGGCTTTATTGAACGATAACTTCAACTATAGTTAATGGAACACGATGGCTCGATCTCAACAAAAACCTCAACGTGCGAAGCTTCCACAGACGGTCGCTTGCGAGTATTCTCAATGTGAGACTTCAGAAGCTTTCGCTTGCCATATGGAGCTTGCTTTCGACTACAGCACTGCACGGGCCCGGAAAGCGCGGAGCGCGCTGCTGTAGGGAGAGGTTGACTTACAAGATGACGTGTTACGTGGTCACGTAAGATGGCGTCATTTCGTGCAGCGTGATCACGTAAGATGACGTCATTTCGTATAACGAGCTCATGTAAGATGACGTGTTTGTGTCACGTGATCACGTAAGATGACGTCAGTTCGTATGAACTGACGTCATCTTACGACAACGCCAACAACATTAGTGCCGTCCGGAACCATTGACCTTAGAAACGCGCCTCTTCGCTTGAAGAGCTGATATGCGTTGATTGTTATTTGTTTCTTTTGCCTACTACAGACCATTCAAAAACTCGCCTTCTGGGTGCCACCAACTTCGCCTACTGGGCTGTGAAGCGCGTTCGAGCGTGCGCAATACCTCTCTAGGCCGAAAGATTGTACACTGAGTATGCGTTCACAGCTCAATGACTTAGGCATTTTTCGTCAGGATAGATGCTCCCACGAGAAGAGCGTAATGGATATGTGAATAGAATTTGAAATTTGAAATGTTCTCGTCCAATCGCATTTTTCTTTGGTTATCAACGCTTTTTAGCATCATCACAAGACGTTCAACCCATAATACACTGGTGATTAAAAAATAAGCACCGAAAAACATGCACCGGTTTTCGCTCAAAAATAAACACCGGAAAAAACATACCGTAATCATTACCCATGTCACCTTTTTGGGTGATACGTGAATTTCCAGAAGAACAGCGAGTTATCACCCCCCCCCCCCCCCCCCTAGGAATACCCTGACTACAGAGCAGGCGACCTGTTTTTCCCCGCGTTAGATTGCGGTGACCACGAACCATACGGAGGTCACAGGACGTCCGTGAAAAATAAAAAGGAGGCAAACCACGATCTACTCTGTGCACGCTTCTACCCCGATTTCCACGACCCCAAGGCCGAAGGACGTTTGTGTGAAGGATAACGATAAAATAAAACTTTGCGTCAAAAAAAAAAAAAAAGCCCGTTTTTAAAAGAAAAAAAAAAAGTAGAAACAAGCACAACGCGTTGACGGACCGCGAGGTTGTGGAACACCTCGCGGTCCGCTTGCCACAGGACGGTTGTCTTCGACCCATAGCTCCAAGGTGAATTTGCCACTTGCGAAAACACGGAGACCTACCCAGCGAGAACCAGGAAAGCAAGACACGCACACTGACGCCTCGGCGTGCAGAATGAAACAGGATACGGGCGCGGAATACGGCCGCGGAAGAACACCTCGCACAGTGCCGATCCGGCCGATCTCCGAACGGACGATTTCGCATTTCGTGGACAGCGAGCGCCACCGCACGGGAGAGAGAGGTACCTTAAAAACGACGAAAACAAGCACCGACACCTTGGTTCTTTATATTTGCTGTAGTTACGGAACAAATCGACTTACATGAATAATTTGAATATTATTCGATTCCGTAATAAATTTAGAAGACATTAAGCGCAATATTTCTTATGTTTGAATTTAGATAAGTTTGTAAATTCGCTCCGAACGCAAGAGTGCCGAATTAGCCGATTTTTACCATTTTCATGATTTTTTAAAGAATATAATTAAATTTATGATGAAACATTTGTTGCGCTTAGTGACTCGATAGTGACTCAATGTCTTTAAAGCCGAAATTTTCAAGAAGATCCGCGCAGCCGTTATTATGTGAGAACGTTTTTAATTTGGTGAAAAACCTCATGTATTCTCTATGGGGCTCTGAGGTGCGCCCCCTCTTTCTTAAGAGGGCGCGGTACCTCTATTTATTCGTCCGTTTCAGCCACCAGATGGCGCGCGGCTCGAAACGTGGTTGAACGCGCAACTTCTAGATGGCGCCAGTATCGAGGTGTGAAAAGGCCCGCGTTATCCGCTGCGTGAAATAGATCCCGAAATGTGCCGTGTTCTCCCGGCGGAGGAAGTTTCACCTCCCCTCGCGCGCGCTTGGTATGTACGCGCGGTGGCCGAGTCCGGCCTCTGCGCTATGTGATGCAGTGGGTGGTGCTCGTTTCTGTTCGGAGGTAGAAATAAAAATGCCGGTCCCCTTTTTTACGACGCTCGTTTCTATAGCTTGTTTTTCTTCTCTTTTTTTTTTATCTCAAGTGACCTACAGTACCGCCTGTTCGAAATCGTCCTTTGCGGTGAGCGATTGAGAGTCAGGTTAGCATTTTATTTGGGTCAGCACTACACGTTCAATGGAGACCTCGGGCGGCGATGTAAATATGCATTGCTCCCCAAAGTGTGTCCAAGGTGCGCAATGACAATTGGAAAGGGTATTGAAGGCGCGCGACCGTCGGTTGGTAAAATACGTGCGTTAGATTCACTTATTCAGTCTAATCATTTTTGCCAACGTCTTTTATTTGTTTCGACAAATGACATGGTCGAGTCTATTGATAACCTTAACTAGATTGGACGTACGGAGTGTCCGCGCTTTAAATAAATTTGCTTCGTTTATGTGAATGAATAACTGTTTTCTCTTTTCCGTGCTCGGTGCTATGCAAAAATCGCTGAGATGTTATGGTAGCTCAGTGTGGCGGCGTTTTGCACGCCGACTCGCTATTGCATTCGCTGTGCACAATATGTGTTCAGATGGAATGTGCCAAATCGTATTTCCGATCGATATGATAGATTTACTTTGCTACAGTGTTAATTATATTTTCCTGGTTTAAACTGCTTCGTCCCTGATCTGAGCCTAAGTTCAAATTCGAAGGGCAGACAGACTTAGCGTCGTAACAGCCGTAATGCGCAGAAAGAAATTAGTACCATGAAAGAAAAACAAAATGATACGAGGTGGCTCAGTGTTATAGAAGTAATGAGTGTGCAAAAAATGCCATCGTACGTGTTGTTGTTGTTTTTTTTTTAACTCTCCGCATCGCTGGGAAACGCTCAAGGTACCAGCAAAGACAGCGAGCTGGCGTGAAATTTCCATCGAGCGGAAAACGAGTGTCATTTTTATTTCATCATGCGCTGTCATTTTGATATGGCTCAAAATGGGCGCGAAATAGTAACAGGTAAGGCAACAAAATTTAGATGTTAGGTCTGGAGCACCGCCATACCCAGCCGTGTTGGGGGCATCTCTCGCGAGTCAATACGGCAAAGGTATTGCGCGTCGAACTGTACGTGAGAGTTATCCATTTCAGCGAAACCTTGATTTCGCAAAACTATTGTGGCTCGAGTCGTGGCTTCCAGTACTTGGAAGCCACGAGCGAGAAATAAATGACAGTTGATTTTGAAGGACAATCGCGACGTGGAAACCCATAAAAGAGAGTTCCAATAAGACGAGAGCTTCCCCTTCTCTTCAAGTGCGTGGGTTACGCTCTCAATCCTGCACCTGTGGTAACACTGCAGGCTCCTAAAATCGCTTTAAAAACGTTCCTGATCGCAACAACTTTTTTTTTTTTTTTTTTTTTGTCGAGGCGCTATTTCATTTTTTTTTTTTCTTTTTGTCTACCTTGATACCCCATCAGCACAAAAGCTACCAATAACTAAAAAAAAAAAAAAAAATAGTGGGCATACAACGACAACGCACCCACTGGGACCCGAGTCAAGGCAAGAACAACTAACTACTAAAAAGGGAAAAAAATCATGTTCGCATACACGGACAGAACGCCTCCATCGAAAGAAATGAACCATGCGCTTGTTCTGCCAGTCTCGTTGTGCGTCTGTCAAAAGCCACAAAGGAGGAAGACAATCAGAGCCTACACCACTCCCCTCCCCCCCCCCCCCCCCCCCCCCCCACCACCCCTAAAAAGAAGAAAAAAAAGGTTTCTTGGGCGCGCGCGCGGTCGCCCAAGCGATGATCTTGGAAGGGTATGCGATTGTAGCACGTTTGTCCCCCGGTTGTGCCCCTGTCTCAAATGCCACGGTCCGTTTCTCCCAAGTGCCCGTCTTATCTTCCCGAGTATCAACTCCGCAGTGATTCTGAATCATTCCGATGCTTTCCAACGTTGCAAAACTGTTAGACGAATATTTGCACACAAGTATACACTGTTCGCAGAACTATCTACGGCGCTAAAATTCAAAAGCGCCGTGTTGGATTCGGGAACTCGTGTAGGTTTAGCTCATTGTTGGAACATTCTTATTCGCTCGATGAACTCCACAAAACGTGTAAATATTAGAATGAACTTTCCAGAGAACGATAGTTGTTGTCGGGGTTCCAGGCGACCGGACAGGTCGCAATTATTGGCTGATTAAAAATTTTATTTCATAATCACAATCGTATCATCAAGGGCACGCCATTTCCTCATCACTTCTCCTACGAAAAGATTTGCTGTATTCGTAGCACACACAGACGGAAACGGTTGAGACTGTGCCCAAATAATATCTTCTTTTGGCAGGTACTGCACAGCGATTACACACAATACCTCTAACATAAACATGCTGCTCCACATGTCTCTTCACAAGATGCAATACATCGTTCTCCCAACTTTGTTGAAATGGCCATGAAAGCGCGTAACCGTTACTTTTTTGAAGTTCTACTTAGAGGTGAAGTGTTTACCGTAAAAAGTCGTTAATTATTTATTTTTTTCCGTTCCACAACAAAGCTCGATTCCCTTAAATTTTTGTTTTTATATCGTCTCTACAGCGCTTTTACGTCGTTACTTTCGTGCATCACATAATGTGCGAAAAAAAAAAAAAACGGTAGGATCGATGCTGCATAGCCTTTTTTTTTTTTGTGGACATCAAGAAAAAAAAAAAAAAAGATAGTAGTTGTCTTCACTTCGCACTGCATGTTTTAGCACGGAAGTTCCTATTTGGTTATGATGTCTTTACTTTCTTAAAAATTGTATACAGTAATTTAAATTACCGAATTACAAAAACGTCGAAATTGTATAATTGCTTTTCGTTGGGACGCCATGACGACAGCGACACTCGTGTTCCCTCGTGGCTTTCGCCAGCCTTTCTACGATGAAGTGCCAGGATCGCGAGATGCAACAGCGTGACACTCCGTCTTCTGTGACGTCATTTGTTGCACTTCGGAACCACTTTTGATGTATTGCCAGCATAAGACGCTAACCACACCAGTCGGAGACGCGCTGCAGGTGCCATAGTACTGCTCCTAAAAGTAGCTGTCACGTGCTTTGCTCCGCGACTGTGATTCCCTCACAGCAGCCCTGACTGAGGGTTGCCAAATTACGGTGAAACGGAGTATAGACAAAACAAACCGGAAACGAGCTGCCAGCATACGATAGTCAAACTCCAACAAAAAGGATTAGTTTCTTCCCAAGCTGGACGACATTTACCGTTTAAAAACAAATACCTCCGACTTGCATAACAATATCAACATTTATCAGACGTTTCGTCTCCTATACGGGAGACATCATCAGTGCGGCCTGGGAACACCCGACTAGCTACCAGAAATCCAACGCTTCTTCTTTCTTCTCTTCATCCGTGGCGCTGGTTCTGCCGACCTCTTCGTCCATGGCATACGGGAGACATTATCATCGTCTGCCCTCGCTTCAACTTCTTTTTACGTCCGTCCTTGATGGTAAGTTAAATGACAAGTTATTTCAGGATGTCGGTGTATACGTCGGGGAGGGGGCCGCGGTTAGAATTGCAGGCAGATGGGTCACTCCGAATACACCATGATTCCAGAAATCTTCTGGGGCCCCACCGTTGTTCGCGTGCCAGGGTCACAGCGTTCGTCAGGTCGAAAGTGTGACCAGTCGTCCAACAATGGTCCACCAGTTCAGTTTTTGATCTTGTGGCATGTGTTGCCTTCTCCACGTCTCTTTTGTGCTCTTTGAGGCGGGTACTCCGTTTGCGGCCAGTTTCTCCGATGTAACACTTGTCACAGTCCTGACAGTTCACTTTGTATACAACACCACTTTGAGATTCAGGAGGGGTTGGATCTTTTGGCTTCGAAATCAGGTTACGTAATTTTATATGGGGTTTGAAAGTTGTTCGTATACCTAGTGGCAGGAGGGACCGTTGCCGAAACACGCCTACGTAATGACTCCACACTTTCGTCACGGACATCTCTGACAGTTGAGGATATTATTATTCTTTTGCGTTTTTGTCTAAATCAGTCGCATTTCACCTTCCGTGGACAATTCTATCGTTCAGATTGAGGGTTGCCCAATGGGTAGTCCGGTATCTGTGACCTTGGCTAATCTGGTAATGGAACACATAGAGCAGACCGCGTTAGAAGTAAAAGCATGCCCTATCAAATTCTATCGACGTTACGTAGATGACACTTTCGTTATTTTAAATGAGGATCACGTCGATGACTTCCATGCAACCCTAAACAGCATTGAACCTTGCATACAGTTCACGCGAGAAGTTGAACAAAATAGCACGTTACCTTTTTTGGACGTAACTGTTTGCCGAAGTGACACCGGTCAGATTGAAACCACCGTGTATCGTAAACCTTGTGATACCGGTAATTTTTTGAGTTTCAATTCTCACCACCCTGTAGAACATAAGCGAGCCGTTGTAAAAACTTTAATTAGCCGATCAGAACATTTGCCTTAAAATTCAGATTTAAGAGCATCGGAAGTTCAGACTGTTATCGGATCCCTTTTGAGGCGCGGGTATTCACAAGGTTTTATTGAAAACACACGTAAACAGATGCAGCAGGGAAGAACAAAAGCGACTAATAATTACAAAGCAGGCGTGGTGACTATCCCTTATGTAAAAGGCGTCTCAGAATCTATTCGCCGGTCCCTCCTGCCACTAGGTATACGAACAACTTTCAAACCCCATATAAAATTACGTAACCTGATTTCGAAGCCAAAAGATCCAACCCCTCCTGAATCTCAAAGTGGTGTTGTATACAAAGTGAACTGTCAGGACTGTGACAAGTGTCACATCGGAGAAACTGGCCGCAAACGGAGTACCCGCCTCAAAGAGCACAAAAGAGACGTGGAGAAGGCAACACATGCCACAAGATCAAAAACTGAACTGGTGGACCATTGTTGGACGACTGGTCACACTTTCGACCTGACGAACGCTGTGACCCTGGCACGCGAACAACGGTGGGGCCCCAGAAGATTTCTAGAATCATGGTGTATTCGGAGTGACCCATCTGCCTGCAATTCTAACCGCGGCCCCCTCCCCGACGTATACACCGACATCCTGAAATAACTTGCCATTTAACTTACCATCAAGGACGGACGTAAAAAGAAGTTGAAGCGAGGGCAGACGATGATAATGTCTCCCGTATGCCATGGACGAAGAAGTCGGCAGAACCAGCGCCACGGATGAAGAGAAGGAAGAAGAAGCGTTGGATTTCTGGTAGCTAGTCGGGTGTTCCCAGGCCGCACTGATGATGTCTCCCGTATAGGAGACGAAACGTCTGATAAATGTTGATATTGTTATGCAAGTCGGAGGTATTTGTTTTAGAGCGCAGCTCTTAGGGGCCCGTTCCCGGCTTGAGCGGCGTCGCCGTCGCCGTCGCCGTCGCCGTCGGCGTAACCGCGCGGTGCATTATGGGTAAATTTCCCCGCTAAATCTAGCGGAAAAAATTTCCCCGCTAAATCTAGCGGAAAAATTTCCCCGCTAAATCTAGCGGAAAACATTTCCCCGCTAAATCTAGCGGAAAAAATTTTCCCGCTAAATCTAGCGGAAAAATTTCCCCGTCAAATCTAGCGGAAAAAATTTTCCCGCTAAATCTAGCGGAAAACTTTCCCCGCTAAATCTAGCGGAAAAAATTTCCCCGCTAAATCTAGCGGAAAAATTTCCCCGCTAAATCTAGCGGGAAAATTTCCCCGTCAAATCTAGCGGAAAAAATTTTCCCGCTAAATCTAGCGGAAAACTTTCCCCGCTAAATCCTAGCGGAAAACATTTCCCCGCTAAATGTAGCGGAAAAAATTTCCCCGCTAAATCTAGCGGAAAACTTTCCCCGCTAAATCTGGCGGAAAAAATTTCCCCGCTAAATCTAGCGGGAAAATTTCCCCGCTAAATCTAGCGGAAAAAATTTCCCCGCTAAATCTAGCGGAAAAAATTTCCCCGCTAAATCTAGCGGAAAACTTTCCCCGCTAAATCTAGCGGAAAACATTTCCCCGCTAAATCTAGCGGAAAAATGTTGGTCACGTGACCCGGGGGTCACGTGACCTGGGGAGTCACGTGACCCCCTCCCGAGGTCACGTGACCTCTGAGGGGGCACGTGACCCCCGAGGTCACGTGACCCCCCCCCCCCCCGAGAACACGTGGCCCTTAGTACCCTCCCCTCCTCCTCCTCAAGAGCTGCGCTCCAATTCGGCGTTACAGGGAGTGGTAAACGGCTTTCACTTTTTTTTAATCATGAATCCCGGCTTTTGGAACATTTTTGACATTTACCGGGCATCTTTAGAGCTGCGAAGCTCAAAATCACGCGTACTCATAAGATTTTTTTTTTCTCGCGTGTTTGTGATTTTTATGATATCCTGCAAGCAAGAAAAAAATATATATGGTGAAGTCACTCCGAGGGGGTACCGATAACTGCGAGCCACGAACATGAAGGATTCGCTAGCATCCGTCAGGAGTGTGAACGGTAAATCGTCACGCAAACATATTCTCACAAGCTGCAAATATTTATTTGGCTTAGCAAGTAGAATACTAGTATACTAACGACATGTGATTATTGTACACAAGATACCATTTCTCGGTTCTTCAAAACCATTTCCCTAGTCTGAACGGTCGCGCTACGGGCCGCGGCTAGCCGTGCCCTCGATAGACTACGGAGCTGCGTTGTGTCGTCTGCTACTGTACCGCCAACAGGAGAGCGATAGCTCTGTGTGCTCCACAGATGCGTGTTGCGGTATAACTCTGTACGTCTGTCCTAGAGGAAGACAAAAAGATAGGCTCTGTGACCCCCTCCTAAGCTAACAAAAACAAACAGAAGTATAATCGTTTGGACTGAAAGGTTTACAAAATAGTGACCAGACATTGGAAAAGCATATGTCACAGAACTTGGTTTATGAAATGGCATCATTGTTTCGAGCAAGAAATCCCCTGCTCACCACTGGGACGATGAAATCGTCACTATTTATTGCGTCAGGTATATTTGCGCTCATGAAGAAAAATCTGAACACATCCTTCTCCCAAAGTCCTATGTCGAATAATAAACACTTTTTTAAACATCTATGCACAAATAACTCATTTTTTTCTACACTTGTATATACACGTTAATTAAACGACGTCAAACCGCATTTTTGATTAGATCTTGATGTCTACACCAACTACATTCATATTTTTTAGGGCTTTATTGAACGATAACTTCAACTATAGTTAATGGAACACGATGGCTCGATCTCAACAAAAACCTCAACGTGCGAAGCTTCCACAGACGGTCGCTTGCGAGTATTCTCAATGTGAGACTTCAGAAGCTTTCGCTTGCCATATGGAGCTTGCTTTCGACTACAGCACTGCACGGGCCCGGAAAGCGCGGAGCGCGCTGCTGTAGGGAGAGGTTGACTTACAAGATGACGTGTTACGTGGTCACGTAAGATGGCGTCATTTCGTGCAGCGTGATCACGTAAGATGACGTCATTTCGTGTAACGAGCTCATGTAAGATGACGTGTTTGTGTCACGTGATCACGTAAGATGACGTCAGTTCGTATGAACTGACGTCATCTTACGACAACGCCAACAACATTAGTGCCGTCCGGAACCATTGACCTTAGAAACGCGCCTCTTCGCTTGAAGAGCTGATATGCGTTGATTGTTATTTGTTTCTTTTGCCTACTACAGACCATTCAAAAACTCGCCTTCTGGGTGCCACCAACTTCGCCTACTGGGCTGTGAAGCGCGTTCGAGCGTGCGCAATACCTCTCTAGGCCGAAAGATTGTACACTGAGTATGCGTTCACAGCTCAATGACTTAGGCATTTTTCGTCAGGATAGATGCTCCCACGAGAAGAGCGTAATGGATATGTGAATAGAATTTGAAATTTGAAATGTTCTCGTCCAATCGCATTTTTCTTTGGTTATCAACGCTGTTTAGCATCATCACAAGACGTTCAACCCATAATACACTGGTGATTAAAAAATAAGCACCGAAAAACATGCACCGGTTTTCGCTCAAAAATAAACACCGGAAAAAACATACCGTAATCATTACCCATGTCACCTTTTTGGGTGATACGTGAATTTCCAGAAGAACAGCGAGTTATCACCCCCCCCCCCCCCCCCCTAGGAATACCCTGACTACAGAGCAGGCGACCTGTTTTTCCCCGCGTTAGATTGCGGTGACCACGAACCATACGGAGGTCACAGGACGTCCGTGAAAAATAAAAAGGAGGCAAACAACGATCTACTCTGTGCACGCTTCTACCCCGATTTCCACGACCCCAAGGCCGAAGGACGTTTGTGTGAAGGATAACGATAAAATAAAACTTTGCGTCAAAAAAAAAAAAGCCCGTTTTTAAAAGAAAAAAAAAAGTAGAAACAAGCACAACGCGTTGACGGACCGCGAGGTTGTGGAACACCTCGCGGTCCGCTTGCCACAGGACGGTTGTCTTCGACCCATAGCTCCAAGGTGAATTTGCCACTTGCGAAAACACGGAGACCTACCCAGCGAGAACCAGGAAAGCAAGACACGCACACTGACGCCTCGGCGTGCAGAATGAAACAGGATACGGGCGCGGAATACGGCCGCGGAAGAACACCTCGCACAGTGCCGATCCGGCCGATCTCCGAACGGACGATTTCGCATTTCGTGGACAGCGAGCGCCACCGCACGGGAGAGAGAGGTACCTTAAAAACGACGAAAACAAGCACCGACACCTTGGTTCTTTATATTTGCTGTAGTTACGGAACAAATCGACTTACATGAATAATTTGAATATTATTCGATTCCGTAATAAATTTAGAAGACATTAAGCGCAATATTTCTTATGTTTGAATTTAGATAAGTTTGTAAATTCGCTCCGAAGAGTGCCGAATTAGCCGATTTTTACCATTTTCATGATTTTTTAAAGAATATAATTAAATTTATGATGAAACATTTGTTGCGCTTAGTGACTCGATAGTGACTCAATGTCTTTAAAGCCGAAATTTTCAAGAAGATCCGCGCAGCCGTTATTATGTGAGAACGTTTTTAATTTGGTGAAAAACCTCATGTATTCTCTATGGGGCTCTGAGGTGCGCCCCCTCTTAAGCTCAAATGTATGCCGCGCTGCGTCGCGAAAACCAGGCAGCGAGCATTTTTTGGGTCTCCCTATTTCGGGAACCTTTCCACGGAAGCCACTTATATTCGCTACAGTCAGTAGGTGACACCAGCTACCACCCCATAATAACACACGGAGCTATCGCGCATCCAGCCCTCGTCAAACTTGGCTAGGTACTTGTAGGTACCTAGTAGGGAAGGGCGGTTAACTTTTAACCGCGGTTAAAGGAGCTGTGCAACGATATTCCATTGGAATGTTTTTTCTCTCTACACGAGCTTACTGGCACACCTGGGACTCAAGGATACTCACACGCAACGCCATTGGCCAAGAAACTCCTTTGTTGCGGTGTAGTTTCAAGGACAAAAGCGATAATTTTCATTCAATCTCTCCTTTGCAAAATTTGATGACGTAACTCGGGGATCGCAGTACACCCAAGTGACGATATTTGAATGCGGTTCATAGATTGGACCCGAGCATTGTATGGGCACTCGACTTGGGCTCGTGATAATTGCTAGCTCGAGAAGCATTCGGGTTGTGACCCGTGTCCAATCGCTGGAACGACGACAACAGCCGAGCCATAACAAAGTCTGGAACTCAGCGCGTGTCCTGCGCTTTGTCAACCCCAGCGCGTGGCTATGATCAACACTGGCGGCATATAATCGGCTCCAGATCACGTGGCCGCTTGTCCTGGCTGCGAGTTGAGTGGGTGAACGCTGCTTGTTTTTCTTAGATTTTTTTCTGGGACTTCTATTGCGTGGGGTGAAAAACGAACGCGTGTTTCATAGGTCATTAACGTTAGGGATCCGTTTTAAGCGGTATTTGTGCACAGTACAAAAATTGTTGCATTGCTCCTTTAAGGTGTATCCACACGACGGACCGGGCCGCGGACCGATTTGATCACGTGATGCGCGGCCCACGGGCCGCCCGGCTGCAATGAGCATTCACACGGCGGACCAAAAGAGCAGACGACAGAGCGAACGAGCCGGTTTAACCCTCGACCTCACAGCTCCGCCAAACGCATGCAGCGAGCTGCTTTGAGGCTATTTGTAAGGAGCCAATATGGAGGTTGAACGAAAGAGACGTTCGGCCGCGGTGGCCCTAGCGTTGACTATTGAGGACAAGGAGGACTTAAGTGAACCGAAAAAGGCATGGGGACATCTTTAGATGATTATTTGAGTACTCGTCGTGACTATTGTCCCTCAGAGCGGGGAATTGCTCCATGAGCACGATGAAGTGAAAAGTTGCATCGTCGCACAACAAAACGTTCGTCTTCTTCGCCTTCAACAGTTGGGGCCCAAAGAAAACGACTTTGGATTTGGATTCCAATCCAAACAACAAAAGTCAGCTTGTTGCCAGACTTAGCGCTTCAATTGTACTAAAAACGCCGCGGTCCGCCGCCAAGGTCCGGGCGAGGAAAGTCGCTTGGCATTTCTCAGAAGCGCGGGCCGCGGACCACCGGCGGACCTCGAAAACCGGTGACGTAAGATCACGTGATGCGCGGCCCGCGGACCAAAAGAGCAATTTGGTCCGTCGTGTGGATACACCTTTAAAGGAGCTGTGCAACGATATTCAGTTGGCCTGTTTTTCACTATACACGAGCTTACTGGCACTAGTGGGACTCAAGGATACTCGTACGCAACGCCACTGGCCAAGAAACTCCTTTGTTGCGGTAGAATTTCAAGGACAAAATCAATTATTTTCGTTCAATCTCTCCTTTGCAAAATTTGATGACGTAACATGGGGATCGCAGAACACCCAAGTGACGATATTTGAATGCGGTTCATAGATTGGACCCGAGCCCTGCGTGGGCACTCGATTTGGGCTCGTCATAATTACTAGATCGAGAAGCATTCGGGTAGTCGCCCGCGTCCAGTCGCTGCAACGACGACAATAGCCGATCCATAACAATGTCTGGAACTCAGCGCGTGTCCTGTGCTTTGCCAACCCCAGCGCGTGGCTATAATCAACATTGGCGGCATATAATCGGCCCCAGATCGCGTGGCCGCTTGTTCTGGCTGCGAGTTGAGGGGGTGAACGCTGCTCGTTTTTCTTTAATTTTTTTTCTGGGACTTCTATTGCGGGAAGTGAAAAACGAACGCGTGTTTCATAGGTCATTAACGTCAGGGATCTGTTCTAAGCGGTATTTGCGCAAAGTACAAAAATTGTTGCATCGCCCCTTTAAAGTTAACCGGCTTCGAGCAAACGGGCCCTGATGCTTGTACTATGCGTAATGTATGTATAGTAGAGGATCCTCATGCGCAATAGTGGCCTGAAAAATTAAATTACTTTTTGTAGAACATGAATTGGGCGGTACCTAGCGCCACCTAGCCTAGTAAGTTGCAATTACTCTGCTTGACCCTGCCATCTGATGGCAAGCGATTTAACCTTCTTTCACGCTACGCGATAAACAACGGCTTCGAGTTTGTTCTTTTGAGAGCGGCTTTTGGTTTCGCGGATTGGTTTGCCACTTCTCCGTGATGTGCGGTTGGCGAAAGAATTGTGACTCGAGGAACACCAAAGGTAAGACGCAAAGTGCAAGAAGTAACTGTCTATCGGTTGTCTCCGTTTAACATCGCAATGCTGTCGACGAGAAGACCGAGTAACTGCTTTGGAAACGCAAGTTTCTGTGCCTGTGGGGGGAATCTGGCTTCGGAAATAAACACAGTTCGCGGAAAGCTCGTGTTACGCTTTTATTTGCTCCTGCTCTCGTCTCGTACACGAGACGTAGCGTCCTTGTTAAGCCTCACTGAGCCCGATTTGCTCGATTCAGGGCCGCCATAATGAGATGCAGGCGACGGAGGAACTATTTGCTCCCCTGCTTCAGGGACGAAAGTTTCTCTCTTTCTAAAGGAACATAGGTTACAAGACCGTTCCTCCCCTAAGGGAGGACTATCCATACCCTTTTTTCTAAGAGTGTGTGTCAGGGTCAACTTTCTGTGACAATGCAGCGGAAGCTAGGGGCAACAGATGCGTTATTGCGCCAAGTAGTTCTGGACGTTCAAACAACAGTTTCTTCTTGCAATCTCTCCAGCTGTGAACGCCAGCTGCAGCTCGCAATAAATAAAATGAGTAAGTGGGCCGACGAAAACGGTTTCCGGTTCTCACCTGAGAAAACGGTGTGCGTACCGTTCTCTCTAAAACGTGGAATAACGCTAGATCCATCATTAGAGATCAATAGAACTCCCATAAGTACCCGAAATGAACACAAGTCCTTAGGACTCATTTTTGATAGGAAGCTAAATTTTATTTCACATTTGAAACAACTGAAACTTAAATGCCTAAGGTCTGCTAATATCCTTAAAGTCTTGTCACACATGTCGTGGGGATCTGACAGGAAGTGTCTGCTGCGCCTGTATAGCTCCCTCGTCAGGTCCCGCCTTGATTACGGAGCAGTAGTCTACGGATCGGCAAGGTCCTCGGCACTCAAGATGTTGGATCCTGTTCACCACCTTGGCCTTCGACATGCCACAGGGGTTTTTCGGACATCACCAATCCTCAGTTTATATGTAGAGACAAATCAGATGTCGCTGGAAAAAAGACAGCAATATATTAGCTTGATTTACACCTACAAAGTCCTGTCCGACCCTAACCATCCAACATACCGCTGTGTGCATGACTCTAGTTCTTCCCTTATTTTTCAAAATAAGCCTAGTATTGTGCGGCCGCTCAGTTTTAGCCTTGAGGACATCCGTCATTCTCTTAGTCTCGAAATTAATGACATAAGCTTACTCGAAAGGACCGACACTGTTGCGCCTTGGGACCTGCTGCCAGTCAGCTGTGATTGGTGTTTCACCAGGTTCAACAAACATAACATTTCTTCAATAACCATCCAGCAGGAGTTTCATGAGGTACAAAAGAAATACAACGATTAAATGCAGTTTTATACCGACGGGGCAAAGACCTCCTCTTTTGTTGGATCTGCTGTGTACTCTGAATCATTTACGAGCGTTCAGCGGTTGAACAGTGTTGCTAGTATATTCACTGCAGAACTTCAAAGTGTATTAACAACAGTGGACTATATCACAGAAAGCCATACAATGAAGGCCGTCGTTTTTGTTGATTCTCAAAGTGATAACTGCAATCAGCTCTGTAAAGTATGCAAAGCATAATCTCATCCAGCTTGTGCGTGCAAAAATAAATAGGGGCCTACAAGAGGGGCATGACATCATATTTTGCTGGGTACCCAGCCACGTTGGGCTCAGTGGCAATCAGGGTATCGGAACAAAACGAAAACCAAAAACGAAAAACGAAAAAAACAATATTTTTTGGCGGAACGGAAACGTAATCGAAACGTTATTTATTATTTTGTTCCGGAGTGAAACCGAAAAATTTTCTTATCGGTTTTCGTTCAAGGGAACATATCAGGTATTTCAGTAATTCGTTTCACGCAGCGAAGAGACTGCCAAAGAAAAAACTGTGAGTGCGCGGGCGAGCTGGTGGATGTATATCATAACGTCGGTGGTCGGTGGTTAGGTCGTGGGTATATAAGACATTGTGGAAATAAACGCAGTAGCTGAGTTTGAGACGTTCTTTTCCCCTGTCTTTCTTCTCCGACACCGTTTCCCTGCTTTTACCAGTCTCGGGTTTTCTACATTATGATCAAGAGACTGCCGTTGGTTTGTACCATAATTAAAGAGAAGACAAGCAAGCCCACGCCCCGGCGTCTAAACTCCGGGCGAACAAGCATAGCAAAAACAAAGACAAAAAATACAACGAGAAACAAAAAACATGACGCAAGGCGCCATTGCTTCCCACCAATGAGAGCGCGGTGGCGCGACGCCTCCACACGCTTGCAATGCTCTCCTTGGCTCTTGCGCCCTCTCCCTCCATGCTTTCTTCGGACGACACAGACTGACAACAGATCACGGCAAGCGCGGGAAGTTTGCGACCCAGCGTTGTAGAAGTCCATCTTTTGTTTTTCTACGGATACGGCAGTCTGAGACTCTGTTGCAAAAGTGTACTTCTTCATCCCTATGGGCCTTCAGGGCCTTTTCGGCGCTGAAATTTATTTTATCGGACCAGAGGTCCTGCCTTTCACCGAGCACACTTGATGACGTGCTGCTTCTGAGATCATGCTCGGTGCCTTGATCATGATCTCATTCTCAAGGCAATGAACATGACCTCAGAAGCAATGTCGTTTCCGCGGATTCCTCTAGAGCGCCTGAATTATCTATTTTTGTGTAAAAATAAACGTTACGTTCCTTTTAATTTTTGTTGCGATTTTTTTTTTTTTTTTTTCACGGAAAGAAACCGTTACGAACCGTTATGGAGCATTATTTTTTCGTTCCGGAGCGGAAACGGAACGGAACTTTTTTGTATGGAACGAAAATGAAAACGGAACGAAAAACATTTCGTTCCAACACCCTGGTGGCAATAAGAAGGCTGACAGGCTTGCGGCCTCTTCCAAAAACTTCCTGGAAACACGTCTGCAGCTACCACATCAAGGCCTGACACTTATTTTTAGGGCAGCAATTTTTCTAAAATGGCAAACAGAATGGAATCAACAGCATGACAATAAGCTGCACTCCATCAAGCCTGTTTTAGGGATATGGGAGCGCTCTTCCCATAAAACCCGGTCTCGTGAGATATTACTCTGTCGCTTGAGGCTTGGTCATTCTTATGCCACCCATGCTTACTTGTTGCATGGGGCAGATCCACCTTTTTGCAAAGACTGTGGTGGGATCGTGACGGTCTGGCATATTCTTGGTCTCTGCTCTGCCCCTGCACAAGAAAGACGCTCCTGTGTTCTGGAATTCGCAAAGTATTGTATTCCATTTCATCCTGCACTGGTGCTTGGCGAGCAGCCGATTATTCCTTTTGAACGTGTTGTTAGGTTCCTTGAGAAAACAGGTTTTTTCCATAAGTTCTAGCTTTTCCAACAAGCACTTTCTATAGTATGTGATCACCACAGATAATTAGGTCCTTCTCAGCATTTTGTCTTCTGCCAGAGTATCTGACTTTTACTTCTACATTAAATAACACTTTCTGCTTTGCGTAAATATTTAAGTTTGGCGCAGTATGGCCACGTCGCTGTTGCGCCAGAAAGTCCCTAATCAATCAATCAATGAATCAATCGCCTCTTTCTCATTTTCCTCCTTCCTCTCCTCACTTATCAGGCCAACGTGACCACATCACGTGACCGTAGCTAGCCTTCGTCTAGCTGTGGGGTACTAGAATACACCACAGTCTAGCCTTCGATCTGATAAAACCTACCGGGCGGAGCGCGTGCAAGCCTGCAAGGAATCCTTCTACAATCAACCATCCATCTCACATGTGACATGTCACGCGCACCAATTGCCGGAGAGATCTACGGTCACGTTGGCCACAACCAGTGCTTAAAGTCTCCCGTAAGTTAAGGGGGTCCCTACAATTAGGAAAGGGGGGGGGGGGGGGGGGGGTTCTGACGAGATGTACTAGATGCACATAAAATGAACCCCACTGCTGACTCTACCCACGCTGTACCTGCAACCCTCAATTACATCCCTGAAAACAAGTTATTTTATTGCTAGATATTATTTTAATTTCACTAATGCTAGGGCTGTGGAGGGGGGTCTCAGACCATCCTTTAAAATCAGTGAGGGGTCCGAGACCCCCCGAGACCCCCCAGACTTTAAGCCCTGGCCACAACATCGTTTAAACTTTTTATGACTATAGCTTCACGCAACGTGCCCCCTCCTAGTACTTCTAACCTCCTTGTTTGCGCCCCTCCAAGGAAGATTCGTGATGAGGGTTGGCTAAAGCCAAAATGAGCTCAGTGAAAACAAAATCGCGGCTCCCAGGACCATGTCTGCGGCCGCTTTGGCGGTGTCGTGAGTGCGACGCGGCGGCATCCTCGCAATTGCGATTTTCAATGCGGGACGACATTGCACTTGATTTGGCAACGATCACCCGCAACTTGATACTTGCGATGCGCGAACATTTCTCGGCGAAAGTACGGTGTGCGAAAGTCAGCACACGAGATCTCTCTTGCAGAGGCGACGCAAGCGGACACGACAGGCCGACCGCTCGCGTCGCATTTTCCTGTTTAAACAAATCTAAAATGTTACTCTAGACCAGAAAACCTTTTTTTTTTCCTCAAGTTACAGCATTTGTGTGTGAAATAAAAATTGGGACTGTACCTTGGTGGCGTCGCAAGCGCGAGATGCTTCGGCTTTTGCGTCGCGGCAGAGAAACGCTATTCTAAAACTCTTGCGCAGCCTGCGCCAACGCAAGCGCTAAATTTAGCGCTAGCGTGCGCTAAAACTGCGTGCGTTATTCTAAAACTCCCTACAGTCTCCAGTCAAGTGTAACGCAGGGGGAAAACCCTACTCCCTTTTCTCCCAAAAAGATCTCTCCGGCCGCCGCCATTTTGCGACTCGGAGCGACCCCTACCAGCCAGAAATTTCTGCCACCCACCTGAGGCCGGGTTTACTACGGTTGATTGAATGCCATTTCGTCGAAGCTCGTTTTAAAGAATGGGCACTGTTGCGTACGGCCCATGGCAGGGTTAAACGCCGCTACGAGAGCGCCCCCCCCCCCCCCCCCCCCCCCTCCCGGACCATTTTCTGCAATGTCTGCACCTGGTCGTTTGTTTTCGTCAAGTGCCTCTCGCGGGTTAAGGTCATCTGACACAGCGAGCCTGGCGCCATCGTCGCTTCGGAAGCACGCCTGCCCAGCGAACGAACCACACGGGCGCCGCGTAATAAAACATTCGAGCGACGTAAACAACGGCTAAGGTTTCACGACCGAACCACCAGGGCACGATCCGGGGCGATGAGATCATCCGGACGCCTTCATTCAACGCGTAGACACGAAGGGCCGAAAGTCGGCACGTCACGTCTCGGCCCCGGACGGTGTTTTGACCAGCTGCGTGAATTCCAACGAGCCGGTGTTTTGGTGAGACTCTCAGCGCCGTCTAGACCGATATTGAAGTGTTTACGACGGCTGAGTGTCACTAATAATGGAATGTGGGGCGGGGTTTGAACGGGACACCTTTCTGTGATTGGCCGACAATCCGCCGATGTGGGGGTCCCTACCTAGGGACCTAGGGAGAACCAAGTGTTTAAAACGAGCGAACTTCGACCAGCAAAGTCTTCACTGTTCTTGAACCAATTGTACATCATGTAAATAAACAGTGCACTTTTCGATAGAGAGCGCGGCTCATCGTTGTTCGCGCTGAGCTCTAGCCCGGTGCCTGGCTCGAGTCGCCCCTCCACCACCACGGACACCGCTCGGTCCCAACAGCACGTTTTATCGAAGCACGGTTTAGAGAAAGCCAGAGCCCCAGTTTAGAGAAACGCCGTTTATCCCTCGAAAAGGGGACGCTTTTTTTAGAAAAAGGCTTTCCTACTTCTCGCGCGTATCACCGGTGCGCGTGGTAACACAGGCCCCCCCACTGCGCTCCCGCCGCTTCGCGGCGGCAGCTCATTACAAAATTGTTAACTCGCCTTATTTACCCGTACACGCCGCTTCGCGGCAACTGAATTCGCTTAAGGAGGCTCATCGCCATTGTCTCTAAACTGAGTTCTCTATAAAAGGATTCGATAAACCGGAGTCGGTAAAACGGGGTTCGCTAAAACTAGCTTCTCTAAACCGCATGCCTGTGCCTGAGGTCGCGTATTTTCGGCACCGATTTTATCTCCAGGGGGCGTGGCCAATGACGTCACGGACGTCAAAATAGCGGCTTTTTATTTCACGTTTAAGTTGTTTTGACATCCATAACCCGATTTATTTTGGATACCCCCAGCTGCGATTATTTTTATATTATATACCACGATTTATTTTAAAATCCCCCGCTGCGCCCCCGCCGCTTCGCGGCGGCAGACTGCGGCGGCTCATTACAAAATTGTTAACTCACCTTATTTACCCGTACACGCCGCTTCGCGGCAACTGAATTCGCAAAAAGGAGGCTCATCGCCATTTTCTCTAAACTGGGTTCTCTATAAAGGCATTCGATAAACCGGGGCCGGTAAAACGTCGTTTGCTAAAACGAGCTTCTCTAAACCGCATGCCTCCGCTCCCCGCCTGAGCTGTGGAAACCCGAACACCGCGACTCCCCGCCTGCATTGTGCATTCAGAGTATGCCGGCCTTTGTTGAAAGTTGTTTTACTTTATTTGCCTGTTCAAGATGCTTACCCTTTTAGGGGCGAAGCTCCTTAGGGTCTAGCCTTGTCCGTCCGGCGTCCGTGCTCACATCGATCTCGCTGGTGCTCGTGCGCTCACGTGCTCACGAGCTCGTCTAAGCCCAAAAAAAATAAAAAAATGAAAAAAAAAATGTTTCCGCAGTTGACAGGATTCGAACCTGTGCGGGGAGACCCCAATGGATTTCTCGTCCACCGCCTTAAAGGGCCCCTGAAAAGAAGAAAAAAAGTTTTTTAAAAACAGTCTGGTTGAGACACGCTTGTCAAAAAATGAATTTTACGCAAAAAAAAAAAAAATTTTTAGAGCAATATTGACTGCGCCAGACGCAATTTAGTCGGCAGTCACCTCCTTTCCACTTTTCTCTCTCTCGGCATCTCGGGCGCGTGGAGGAGAGGTAGTCCCCGCCTCTTCGTAGTGGATCGGCTTGGCTGCTTTCCTGGCTTGGCTGCGCCCCGCACGAGAGCCATTGCTACTTCCTGGCCGTGTTCCAAAATTGACTCGATCTTACCCCAGGGTGAGGGTTTTGTACTCTTGGCGTTCTAAAACCTACCCGCGTACAGCGTTTTTCAATCTGTGCTGTCACGTGATACGATCCGCCGGAGAAACTCGGATCCATTTGGAGATTTGGAACACAGCCCCTGGCCGGCTGTCTGCCGGTCGAACGACATACCGCGTCGTATCGTGCACGTACCGTGGTCACCGGGGTCGTACACACAGTACATAGTCGTCGCGGTGGACCCCGACCTGAAGCGTCGGTTGCTTCAACGCTGCCAGCAGCTGGGCCTTCGCCCGTACGAGGACACGCCTCGCCAGTCGGAAGGCGTCCGCTCCGATCGCCGCGAGACAACCGCTCGCGAGGCACCCGCTTCGCCGCGGCGAAGCGGGTGCCTCGACGAGTTTGTTCGAGCCGCACGATCCTTCAAGCCGCCGCGAGGACACGCAGTGGTAACTGATTTTTTTTTTTTATTAAACGTTGAGTGCGGTGCCGCGTGCCTCACTAAACTCTTTACGGGAACCGACATCTAAACAAAAATTGGCACTGGCGCGCGCCAGAAAACTAACAAAAGAGGAGGTAAACGGGACACACGAATCGCGCAAAGAAGAGCAGAAAAACAGAAACCTGTCACCCCGCGCCACTTCCTAAGTACTTACTATGACTGACTAACTAACACAAGCAACAAGCCCTCTTCAGAACGCGAAACGCGAAGACGGCGACCACGACAGAAAACAAAATGGCGAAGCTTTTGTTTGTTGTTTTGTTGTAGTATCCGAACGGAAGTTACGATTTTGTAAAACGTTTGTAAACAATTGCGACATTCATTCGATGGATTGTTTCTTAAACCTAAAAATATGTAATTCAAAAGGCGATTTCAAGAGATCACGAAGATTTTAGAACCAACATCTAAGCTGTCACTCATTCTATTGGCCAATGAGAAGCCGATTTGAATGACCATGGTTACCAATGAGAAGCCGAGCTGAATGACCAGGAATTTGCGCGCAAATTTTCAAATAAATCTCTCGCCGTCAATATTGCTCTAAAAAAATTTTTTTCTCGCGTAAAATTCATTTTTTGACACGCGTGGCCCAACCAGACTGTTTTAAAAAAACTTTTTTTTTCTTTTCAGGGGCCCTTTAACCACTCGGCCACGACTGCGGGACCAGTAGGGGGGCTCTGAGATGTGGTAGTAACTCGAGAGCTGGGGATGTTATGGGTGAAACGTTGCATGTAGCCGCTCAACGTCTATACAGGAGAGGGCGCTGCGGTCAAATGCGTATATAATCGCGTTAAACTTTGCATGCATTGACTCAACGTTTATAGACGAGAGGACGCTGCGGTCAAATGCTCAAATGCGTACATAACCACGTTCCATACCACACATTCTCTTTCTGACATGGATAAAAACGAACGAAAGGCTCGGCATGCTGCGGCTCAGCGTCTACGCAGACAAGCACCCACCAGAGCTTCGCCCCAATCAATATCATTCACCCAACACCACCTAGAGACAGAAGGCCTCCGCATGGTTTCTTTTTCCTCTATGAAACGTCATCACAGTCGGATCGCGCTCGGTCGGCTATTGGACCCGAGCCCGACCTTCGACGCGCTCATTGGCCACGAGCCGCAGCCGAACACTGACGCAGCACTCGTGCCCAATCTCTCGCCTCGATCGATCTGACTATGATGACGCGTGTGGAGGCCTGCTGTCCAGGTGGTGTTGCATTCACCACGTGGAGATGCGGACAATTTGTGTGTTACCTTCCACTGTGAGAACCAGAGAATGCAGAGAGCAAGTCGTCTGCTTCTTGTGCAGGGGTTGCGGTGACGTCAGAGGGACGCCGAGTTCTTATTGGCTTCGATTGGAAGCATAGTGGGTAGACCTCAATGCTAGATGCATTCACGCCTACCCACTATTTTTTCTTTTTTTTAGAGCGCAGCTTTAGGCGCTTGTTTCCGGCTTGAGCGGCGTCGCCGTCGGCGTAACCGCGCGATGCATTTTGAGACGTTTCCCATGATGACGTCATACGTGACGACAGGTGTAACGTCACGAGGGTCACCAGTGACGTCACTCGTGACGTCACCGTGAGTTGCATTATGGGTAAATTACGTACCCGCTAAATTTTTAGAAATAAATTCCCCGCTAAATTTAGCGGAAAAATTCCCTGCTAATTATAGCGGAAAAAATTCCTCGCTAAATTTAGCGGAAAACTTTCCCCGTTAAATTTAGCGAGAAAATTCCACGCTTATTATAGCGGAAAATTTTCCCCGCTAAATTTAGCTGGAAATTTTCTCGCTAAATTTAGCGAAAAAATTTCCCGCTAAATTTAGCGGAAAAATTTCCTTGCTAATGTCAGTCAAAAAAATTTCCGCTAGCGGAAAAAATTTTCCGTTAAATTTAGGGGGAAAATTTTTCCGTTAGATTTAGCGGAAAATTTTGCGAAAATTTCCCGCTAAATGGGAGGCGAGCAGGAGAGGAGGGGAGGGTATGGAAGAGGAGGAGGGACATACCCTCCTCTCTGTACCTTCCCCTTCTCCTCCTCAAGAGCTGCGCTCTAATTCGGCGTTACATAGAGTTCCTCAATATGCTCCCCCGTAGGCAGCTATATACAGGAACTTATAGCGTTACAAAGTTACGCTCCGCATACCTCGGCCGTCGCGGAAAACGAAAGTAAACGTCGAGCAGCCCGCGACGCGGCCCGTTCGACGTTCTTGGAGGATTGGAGTAACTGTAGATGATCAAGAATTATTGAATGACTCCTTGACGACTATATTTCACTGGTGTGAAAAATGGGATATGCGAATTAATTTTGATAAAACTACTGTCTTAAGCATAACCAAAAAGAAGTCTCCGTTGATGTTTTTGTATGAAATAAATGGTGTAGTCTTGCAACGTTCTAACACTATTAAGTATCTTGGTATTACTAGCTCGGGTGATCTCAGCTGGAATACGCACGTTAAAAATGTATGTAATTCAGCATATAGGAAACTTTGTTTTATGAGGCGATCTCTAAGGGGGACGAACTCCGATATCCGTACCAACGTTTATAAAACTCTAGTGCGCCCGACATTGGAATATGCATCGATAATATGGGACCCCTACGCACAAACTCAAATAGATAAAGTGCAGCGCATTCAAAGGCTAGCAGCCAGGTTTGTCTTTTCTAAATACGATAGACATGAGTCTGTTTCGGCATTGTTGAGGGAAGCCCAATTATCGTCCTTAGCGTCAAGACGAAGAATTGCGCGGCTGAAGTTTTTTTATTTGTTGTATTTTAAATATCTTCGTATTGACACGCAAACTTATATCAGATCTCCTGGAAGACGGTCTCGACGACTAAACAATGAATGGTCAGTTGACCCATTTATGCCCAATATTGACATTTTTAAATATTCGTTTCTTGTGAAAACAATAGAAGAATGGAACAGATTACCCCCAAGTGTTTTTTCGGACGTCACGTCTGTTGAAGAATTTGAAGAAAAGTTGATGAACTGGTTTGCTGACGAGTAGTTGCACCTGTGAGAATGATTGTTCTATGTATAATTTCTTGTGTCACCTGTATTTTGTTTGATATATTACTGTATCCACTCCTGCTATAACCCGCAAGGGTTGGCAGTATTTGAAATAAAATAAATAAATAAAATAAATAAATAAATAAATTTCCATCGAGATAACCCCCAAAAAGCATTCCCGGCCATGTTGTCGGTCTCCGCGAAAAATGGCTGATCGGGTCGGGGTAGGAGACGGAACAGACACGTCAAGCCGGATTCCGTCCGATCGTCGTGAAGCGACTGTCGTCGGCACTATATATTGGATATGCTGTGTTATTTGAGATTTCTCAAATGAATGCTGTTTGGATAACGCGACACAGTGGGGCACGTAAATATGTTGTTCGATTGACGAGACCTGGTTGAATTTCATGCTCTGAGCTGAGAACACCCAGGCCTTTCGCCTATATTGTGTGGTCCAATATTTTTGCCGAATGTATGGGGTCGCAAACATTTTTCATAAAATGAAGCAAACATTCCAGCTGCATTTGTCCTGTCACAGACAGACTAACCAAACATAGCTTTCAAGTGTTTGTTTTCAAAAATTCCAAAATCGTTTCTTAAAAGTCTTGAAAAATTTAATTCGCCAAAAAGCACAGAAGAGACAATAAAACACAGCAATTTAGCCAGCACCAGTGTCCGGAATTGTGCCAAAGCAGGCTGCCACAGCCCAGTGATGAGAGAACCCGCAGATCAGCAACACTGACATACTCTTGACACCAGGGATGCGAGCTGTGAACAGGGTTGCCAGGTTGGGCTATTAATAACCAAATTGGGCTACTTAGTATTGGATTTGGCGTCGAAATTTGGCGGCTGGCTATGTGGCTATTTTTTAGCTACTTCATATCCTAATGCGGCACTTTTTTTTTTCTTTTTTAGTGCAGACAGGCAAAAGACATAAAGCGACAGTCCACCCGCTCCGGATTCTGCTTTCGGGGTTTGCGTGGGCGTGACGCCGGATCCTGTTAGTAGCTCCACTTAGCTTCACTGTGGCTTATTATGCCCCCAAGTTAGCAGTCTTGGGTAGTAACGCGTTACTAGTAACGCGTTACTGTAATTTCGTTACTTTTTTGGTAACTTGTAACTGTAACGAGTTACTTTTTAAAAATGTAACTTGTAACTGTAGTTCTATTACTTTTTTCCCAGGTAACGATGAAAGTAACGACGTTACTTTTGTCGTTACTTTCCAGTTTTTTATGAATAATATATCACTGAACGAGTACAATTTAGCCATTTTTTGCGCTTTCCAAATTGTCTCTTCCGACATTTCGAGTGTCAAGTTATTTTTTGCACAGACTTCTGAATATGTTCTTTCTCGCCAGTCCCGACCCCAATATAGCCACGTGTAGGTTTGGTGAAAAAAAAATGTAGTTATCCTTAGCACGCGCTTGTACTTTGTGACTGAACACTTGCATCTTAGTGTCTTGAAGAACTATCTCTTTCGCAGTTTTCCTTTTTTTCTGCGCAAACGCTTTTTAATCGGGTGAATCAAACGTGAAACAATACACGCGGAGGGCACTGCGAATGTTTCGTATTTTGATTAGCGCCGCCACTCCGCACTGCGCATGTTTCGTATTTTGATTTGCGCCATTAATCCGGTGTAGTGTCTACAGTCGAGGCAAATTTTACTGCTGTTTGCGCGAGGTTTGTTTCTGGCTTGCCGGGTACAAACTGAAATAGGTCCAGGGACTCTATGAACCCAGCGCAACCGTCAACGAGCCAGAATGTGCTAGTCCTACCAAGGATATGAATGTTGATAAGAACAAAGAAAAACTACCATAGCCGGCGTACAGAGAGTATTTTGCTGACGTGGTGGAGGCTACTAACACCTTGACCGCAGAAAACGGCACTCTATTGCCTCACCGCCTACCCGGCAATCAAAAACCTTTTCCGGCGAAACAAACACTGCAATCCCATCTAGCGCGTTAGACGAGCGCCTGTTCAACAAGGGCAGGGACGTGTTCGTTATCAAACAAGAGAAACTTTCAGAAACTAATTTCGGGAAGCAACTGCTGCTAACTTACAATACGAAGTAAAAAGAACACTTTTTTTTTAATTTTATGCAAATAAACTTGGTGAAAAGCGTTTTCTAGTTTTTCCTAATTTTTTTTTGTTATAGAAAAAGTAACTGAAAAGTAACGTCGTTACTTTTTAAAAGTAACTGTAACTGTAACGAGTTACTTTTTTGTTGCGGTAACTGTAACGGTAACTTCACTACTTTTTTCTGAAAGTAACTGTAACTGTAACGAATTACTTTTTAAAAGTAACTTACCCAAGACTGCAAGTTAGTACAAAGAAGGTCTGCCCTCTTCTTCCTAATGGCGTGTTTTGAGACATCCAGCAGAATTGGAGGCCGTCTAATAAACCGTGCGGTACCCAAGGGGGTACCGGTCCCCGGATATAACAAAAGATGCTTTTCTGCAAAACGTGAACGTTTCTTAAAGCAACCATAACGAAGACAGCAATGAATAGTTTGAACAGGCTAAAGTTCGAAGTTCTAACCCCGATCTTACCCAGTCAATGCTAAATAGGTGTTGATGCTATAAAAACGCTCGGAAGCGACCGTCACTCGTAACTTCGGTGTTGCGTCTCCGTTGCAAGAGTCTGCCGTGGTCAGCAGCATGGGAAAGTGGGCAAAATATTAGCGCTCCTATCAAAAGGAATGGGAAGGAGATCCGGACTTCAAAATTAAGAATCGTGTTTTTTGTTTTGTGTGTTTTTTTTTTAATTTATCTAAACAACAACAGTTAAGTTTTATTACTGGAGCTGCAAGAACAATATTTTTTTTTATTATTATTTTAACGTCCACAAAGTTCTGCACTGTTTTTTGCATGCTCAAGTTCACAAAGTACAAACCTACTATGGGAAACGGAACAAATGGTCCCAGAATAAATGGTTCCGTAAGAAATGGTCCCGGAACTAATGATCCCAAGTACAAACGAGGAAAAAATGTTCCCAGATAAATATTGTGAACATGGGTTCGGCGTTTTCGAATAAATCCGACAAAATCCAATAACGCTCGCCGGTAAAACATTTTACGGTTTCCAATTTATACGAAAAGCTTCGAATTTCGATGCTACCGGTTGCACGAACTTGTTCGGTTTTTATGTTTTTCTGGGAAGCTCAGAAATGTTTCGTGCCGATTTTCTTTTTGCTTTTATTTAAACTTTTGTGCTACAAGCGTCATATATTAATATATTTTCAGCCCATATAAAACACAAGTTAGGTAGCCTCTCTACGACAATAATTGAATGGGGCTCGCTTATATAAATATACTGCTCAAAAACACTGCTATATAAAAATGATGCTCAAAAACAACTGCGAGGCATGTAACCGGGGATTCAGCAGCATATAGTCGGGCATAGCCATCCAACTGCATGGAAGGCGATCGACGCTCTACGGGCGGAAGCTTTATCTGTCTCCGTAAAAACTGCTCAGGAGGAGTTTTTGCGGAGAAGAAAACAAAAACAGCGCTTGTCCAGATGCAGCGCCGAGTGCAGACTCTCTCCACCCAGTACGACTAGCGAGCAAAGACGATGGAGGAATTCCTTCGAGGTGTCAGTCGCACTGTTCGGTTTTGAACACCAGGTGTAAGATGTTAAGGCACTTCCATATATGTGCCACCAATAAACTGTATATTTTCTGAACATCTTGTCGTAAAATATAGTTTAAACTAGCTAGTGCAGTTGCTGATCTGGTTAAAGAGACATGGAGGAACACCAAATGTGCATGGAAACCTAATGCACCTATAAAGGCATCGAGCTCCGCTTGTTCTGTGTGTTACTATCACGGGTCATGGCGAGATGGAAGTAATTTGAGTTTCATGGCTTCCAGAATGACTAAGGGTACTCATTTTTTGTTTCAAAAGAGCCTTCTGATACTATAAATATCCTAAAGCCCCTTACATGAAAATAGCAGCAACTCTTATAATATCGTATAAGGTCACTGAATTAACAGTTAGGAGATAACTGTTGGACAGTATTCATTTCGAAAATATTCTGACGATTTTGAAGAAAATTAAGTTCGATACCCGACCACTTTCTTCGAAGTAACCGGCCTCAAAATATAGACGAGATCCTTCATTCCACCAGGCAATCACTGATGGCATAACGAATGAAATATATCGCATGGTGTATCTTAGTTTCTAAACGATATTCTTACGGGACCATTTTTTCCTACCTTGGACTTAGAACCGTTACTTCCGTGACCATTAGTTCCGGGACCATTTGTTCCTACACCCACCTCTATACCATGTGCTTGAATGCCATCCTTAGTTTGTCATTCTTTTATTTTCACATTGGCTTTCTCTATCCCCGACTGGTGAAATGGCCCACTGCAAAGCGTGCAAGACGGAGCTGCGGCCTTACATCAAGGGCCTGAGGCGTCATAAATCAAGGCTGAAGCACCACAATAACATCGTGCTGCTCGCCCAACCGGCTGCTGGACGGATGGATAGCTTCGTGACGGTCCGGCCAAGAGACACCGACCCCGTCATCATCTACGCCAAGAAAATCAAGGCAGCCGAGCTACGTTCAGCTGCTCATGTCGCCGTCCACGAGTCCTTCTCTGCAGCGGAACATTTGGCGCCTCTGGTGAAAGATTGTTTCGAGGATTCGGCGATTGCATCATCGATGAACCTTGGCCGAACAAAGTGCACCGCACTTGTAACGCGAGTACTCGGGTTAAGTTTTAAGGAATTCTTTCTTGCGGATTAAAAGAATGCGCAGTTTTCGTTGATTCTTGATGAAAATACTGATCTGGCATGCACGAAAGAAATGGCTGTTGTGGTTAAGTACTTTTCGCGTAAATCTTGCAAGTTTTGCGGAGCATTCTTAGGTCTCATGCCTACCTTTGACACTTCGTTGAGCGGTCTCTTTTCACACTTAAAGAGCTTTCTAGATGACCTTGGTCTAGACTTAGCTATCTGTGTTGGCGTCGGGACGTGTGGAGCAAGTGTGATGTGCGGAAAGCACTACAGTCTTTTTCCTAAGATGCAGGAAGTCAACCCTCGCATGGGCGGCCAAACGAAGAGGGGGGGCAACGCTTGCCCCCCCCCCCCCCCCCCCCCCCCCCCCCAGTTCTCAGAGTCCGCGGGGGCAAATTTTTAACGCGCAGGCGATACTAACCCTAGCAACGGTGCTCACACCGGATTGGCTGGTTCGCGGAGATAGGCGCTGCCGCCGTCAACATATGCAGCGGTTGCAATGCGAGTTTCCGAAGCCGAAGCATAACTTAGTGGTAAGATGTCTGCCGTATACGTATCAGACCCGGGTTCTATCCATAGTGTGGGCTTACTTCTTTTATGTTTTTTCCTCGAACATTCTGTTTTGTCGAGGCATTCGGCGATATTTACAACATTTCGTTTTTACTATTAACAATGAAAAAAAAAAAAAAAAAAAACGAATGTTGTTGACGCAACATCGCTGAACTACATCGTATGGGGCTCTATTTCCGAAGGTGCATGGGGGACAGTGGGGCTTGGGTTGCCGGCTGGACGCCGCAAAGCGGCGTGTACAGGGAAGGGGGGGGTGAGTGGGTTAATCGTTTTGTACTTAGCAGTCGAACACTGTCGCCGCAAAGCGGCGAGAACGCAGGCGCGGGGATTGGTTAACGCGCTCCGAGTGATACACGCGCCGTTCCAATCCAAAATTTAAGTTCCCGCGCGTTGCCGAGCAGCCAATCCGGCATGAGCGTCGTTGCTAGGGGGTCCCGCCTGCGCCGTAGAAGGAGCCAATGACCAAAGCGCCCGGTGCGCACACAGAATTGGCCCTCTCCTCCCCTCCCTCCCCCTCTTTTACAACGCCTACGCACACACACGCCGTAAACGTTAGTGATGAACCGAATCTGCCGAACTTCAGATTCGGCAAAGTTCCGCACATGCCGAAATTTTGAAAGAAAGTTCGGCAAAAATTTGGCAAATGTCTGCGCGCGCGCACGAACGCGACGGGGCCATGAATCGCAAATGGACGCCGCGCAGTCACGCGGTTACCATCGCACAGTTTTGTACAACCAGCGGTTACGGCGAGGTGTGGAGTAGGCGACACGGTAACTGTGCGTTTGTGAGCTTTTGCGAGTGTGGTTCTCTTCAATATTTTCTGCCTCAAGAACAGAAGATCGACCAGTAATTTACGCAGTCCACTGCACAAGTGACAATAATGCGGTGCATTCTGGATAGTGTGATTTTCATTTGACCTTTCCATTGATGCAACCAGGTAGTTGAAACATCGACTGACAACTGACAATTACGATCAGGGTACGCAGCCTACTGCCGTCAAACGGGGCAGAGTCACGAGAGCTTGAGAGAATATATGGGATGCTGTTGGCATCCTCGTCATAATGTGGTACATGTTTTTTCCGTTCTTTTCTTTCCTTTCTACGTACTTTCTGTACTGTGTATATTCCGTACATTTATTTGTTTTTGTATTTTTTCATATGTGGTGGCGGCCTGGCAGCAGACATGTACAAGCTACTCAAAAAAAAGTAATTAAGTTAAGTTACTGAATATTAGCCTCAAGAGTAATTTGAGTAGAGTAGAAATTGCCCAAATAGAAAGTAATTGAGTAAATTACTAATTACCGTAAAAAAGTAGCAAATTACTTTTGAAGTCCCTTTTATTTTTTCTATGCTAACAAGGAAGTACTTACAAAGGTTTTGATGCGTTAGCGAAATTCTGCTAGCCGAATATAAAGCGGCTTGTGTTTTCACAGAAACGCTTCAATAGCTGATTCTGCTTCTGCATGCCTAATTGTTCTGTACTTCTTTTTAGTCAAGAATGTACTGCGGATGTATCATTTCACCTCTGACGTTTAGCACTGCCTGAGCTTGATTTTGCAGACAGTGTTTGATTGCTTACAGTATTGCGTAAGGTACGTCTTAAAACTACCTGGAAGTACAAAGTAAATGAGAGGTTATGTACTTCAAGTAATGTAGTAAGTACACCGAATGCAATGTACTTGAAGTAAAGTACTATAAATACAATGTACTTCCAAAATAAAGTTGAAGTACTTTTTAACACTCTTTCAGAATGCCCTTTCTGTTTTTGTTTTTAATTGGCCGGTATGCATTGTTTTAGGGAAATCGGAGGTGCATCAGTTTTTTCATGAAAGCAAGGCAAATTCGGAAATGCATCACATTTTGTTTTTCTTTTTGTAAATGGCGGCAATTAATACGCCATACAGTAATTGCTTTATTCTCGCTGCCGAAACATTTAACACAATCAACTTATAAAGCACTTATTTGTATCGGTTTTATAGCCACCATTACTTCACTCAGAGAAATTACCAGATGACGTCTCGAAAGACAGCACAAGCTATACAGGAGCACCAGATGAACTCCAGAGCGGGTGCTGCACTTTGTTACCTCTTTTGAGTGAGGATGTATTGTGTGTACCTCCTGTAGTGGGCAAGAATTCCTACATTGGAGAGAAGCGGGGACAAGCCTTTTCTTCAAATACGTCGTCTCCTTGAGCTTCGGGACATAGAGAAATGCCAGTCTTCTACGCTAATCCCACAGTTACTCGGCCTCTTTTGCGTCGTGTCTGTTCGCTCCCCGCACCTCATAGCAGTGTTGTTGCAGTGGGGGGCTCGTTAAATTTTGGGGGGGTTTTGAACTATCCAAATTACTTTCTTCCTCCCTCTCCCTTTTCTATGCCACCATGCTTCCCCCTCTGCAAATATCAGCTGACCTTCCAACATCTTATCTCTGTTGATAGGCAAAACAACCACTAAAATTCGAACGTAATTTGTAATTTGAGTAAAGTCACTCGGAAAAGTAGTTAAACCACTAATAACCGAAATAGAAGTGTAATTAAAAGTTACTGAACTACCCAGAAAAGTGGTTAAACTACAGTAACTTGAGTAAAGTAGCTGAACTATGTACAAGATTGGCTGGCAGGAGCTCTGCGTAAGGGTTTTCACCTACCTGCCTAGCCCCGCACACCACCACATGGGCCCCTTCCAGTATGTGCAAATAAAATTATTATTATGATTTTTGTTTTTATTATTATTATTATTATAACAATCTTGTTTTCAGCTCACAAGTAGTTTGTGACAAAACAGAATAATATTGCTTTTTAGTTCGCGTTATTTCGCGATTTACCCCCATGTATCTGCATAAAACTAAACACAGAACTATCATGCCCTCGACGTTGCACATCCGACATTCCTAACTCTCCCCACCTCCCTAAACGTCCGAGTGTGTCCTAATACCAGAAACTGGAATTTGAGGATTAAAAACGTAACGTTGCGAATATGGAACGCATACTTTTGTGCTAGGCTAACGTCAAGTGACTCAATTCGAAAAACATGCATATTTACAATATTGTTATCTCTTTTGGTGAAGGCAAAGCAACCATTGCATTCGTTTTCGCGCACGAAACGGTGACTCCCAGAGAAAGTAAGAACATAGGGATTGCCTTTATTTTAACAATGTAATCAAACTTGCAGGCGTGCGCTGATAAAGCCTCAAAATCAAAACTCTCGTAGCGTGATTCGTGACTGCGCCGGCCACTACCTAACCTTGTTGTCACTCCACTTTCTGCGAGCAAACATTAAAATTGCCAGTAAACACACAAAAGCGACATCGATACTATCTTGTAGAACATCACCTTATTTAGTCATAACTGTGTCAATAGGCACTACATGTTGTATTAAAATAAAGAAAAAAAAAATTAACCTTATTTCGTCAGAAAAACTAAATATCAATGTTAAGTCTGGTAACAGTGTATTTTTGCCAAATCATTGCCGAAGTTTTAGAAAAGTTCGGCAAAAGTTGCGCCGAATTTTCGATTTGGCAAAAGTTTGGCCAATCACTAGTAAAAATATGCGACCCAAGGGGGAGGGGGGGGGGGGGGTCTGGTTTGCCCCCCCCCCCCCCCCCCCCTCAAAAACAAGTTGGTACGCCACTGAACCCTCGCCTTGTCCTTGTAAAATGTGTGTCATTCTATGCATCTTGCATGCAATGAGGCGGTAGACGTGCTGCCGAGCAGCTTGCAATTCCGAAAGCTAGGCACAAAATATGAAGATAAAACAATATCAGAATACTGAGAAAAATTAATTCTTAAGGCATGTCAGAATGCAATATTAAAGCCTACGTAGAAAATGTGCTGCTTTACAAGAACTGCTACGTTTAGTAACCAATAAAGCAAACAGATATATGTAAAAAAAGAAGTTTCATACATCTGAAATTACGACTCCACCTGTGGCAATTCTGACGTATCAAATAGGATTGCCAACCTCTATTCAGCCAGTCAGCATTAAAATGTTTATGCAGGGTTTAAATAAACGAATATATGCAATGGAGTCAATTATGCAATTCGTAAAAACTTAAAATTTATGATCCATCTACTATAGAGGAAGTTTGAACAAATGAAGGCCTGACCAATCCTAGTGAAACACAGTGGATACCAATGTAAAACGCTAAAAGTTTTTAAATTAAATGATCAAGAACAGTCCTCGTGAAGATGAAAAAAAAACAACATAAAAAACATACAGAAGACACATATTCACAAATCTTTAAAGTAGCAAGCACAGTTAATGATGTCACCAAAATTCAACAACTGAAATCGGTCAAAAACAAAAAGGAATTTTTTATTCCCAGTTCTTTGAGCCTTATATATGATGTTCCAGTCCTACGTGGAAAACATTGCTTTTCAGCTTAATGTGTTAATTCGTTTTCAATAAAAAAAAAATAATTTTTATAAACTAAACTCCTTCACTCTAATAATTTTTTTTCTTGCTTTTTCTTTTATTTATTTTATTTTCAAATTATTCGAGAAATGTTGCTATTGGAAAACCTTGACTATTTTTTTATTTCATGACTTGTTTTCTTTAGTTATGAGCAGGCACACTGACCTGTAAGCAACATAATAAACAATGCAAAGACTCCAGGTGTGGCACGAATTAAAGGGGTACAAAATTGAAGCATCCCCTGAACACTTTGAAAGAGATGAAACATGATCCATGATATTCGTAAATGATAATCACACACTTGTAATTTTAATGGATGGCCATATTTTTTTGTTCCAACCGACGGTTTACGGCGAGTGCTTCAAAATCAGCCATTGAGGCAGGGCGATGCATCTCGGGATATGTGCACGTGATGTCACGCCCCTAACATCACGGCTCCATGCATGGCCAAGGATACCGCAATTATGACCGTTGTCACTTGGTGGCACCAGCTTTATCGTCAACGCGCTACAATCCCGCCAAGTGGGAATACCCAAGGTATGGTGAACTAGAACCGAGAGGTGTGCCAAGAGTACTTATTCCCCTGTGCCTCCATCAAACCCGCCGTGCCGTGGCGCTATTTCTGATGGGTCCGTGACATGGGACATTCCAACGCAGCTCGGCCCCCTAACTTCCAGGTGGTATTGGGAAATCGTATTATTCATTTCAAAACTGCTTTCCTTGCATTTACGGACGAAACACTGCTGTTTGTGAGCCACTGTCATAAAGGAGATGTTTACACAAAGGAATAGACACCAAAAATTTTACTTTTGTACCCCTTTAATGATTCTAAATGTGTAAATAAAAAAACCATTACAACACTTCCAATAATCTTTTTCTTGAATGCAAAGAGAACACTTGCCATTCCTTCTGGATTATATTCAGTTTTATGTGTTACACGATAAATAAAATGTGCTGAAATATTTAGAACAATGTGAAACTTACACTGCTCGCAGACATGACCCTTGCAGGTCTAATGGCAAGCGAAACAAACACGTTGGAACTTGGAGCTCAATACGAGTACCTGCCTACTCACATCCCCCGCCAAGACGCCTGTCTTGTCCGGCCAGCCCAGACACACAACTTCCCTACCTTTCACGTCATTCGCTATCTACACCGATCTCCCTCCCGCCACCAATGCGCTCGCAGCTCGGAATACTCGAACACCCCACACATGCTCTGAAACTGCTCACGCACCCTTCTATCCCACCAGAAACACCTTGAATCCCATGCACACGGCTCCCAACCCCCTTCTCTCTAGAAGTGGTTCGCCCTCCCCGAAGGGGGCGGACGCGGTGGCATGGTAGAGGGCTCTCACGCAGTGGCATACACAGGGGGGGGGGGGGGGGGGGGGCCGAAGGGGCCGCGGCCCCTTCGGCCCCCCCCCCTGTGAGCGGACTTCGGAACTTTGTGGGCTTCGGACTTCGGACTTTTGTGAGCGGACTTCGGAAACCTTAGAAATCGACACCAACAAACAAATCACGTGAGATTTTTGTTGGTTAGATCAGGTTAAGATAGGGAGTACTTTATGGTGGAGCAGCTTTCCCGTGCTTATCATCTATCCATCAAGATGTTCCGCGTTTCTACTTATACATCATTGTTTTATCAGCCCCGATGACTGGAGGCTTTGTGCATTGGAGTCGTGCTTCATAAAATATTTGTTTTTATGATTCTTGTTTTCTGCTTTCTCTGGTGCCTTCTTTCGACGTGACTTGTAAATAAAAAAAGTAAAATGCAAATGCCTTCCTGATGGGGAATTTCCGGGGCATCATTTTTATGTATCATAATCATACCAAAACCAATATGACAACTTTATTTTAATTACTTAATAGAAGAATGCATAGTTATTAGAAACAAAATGAACACGGTTTTATTTTGTCTTGGACTTTCTTTTCTTTTTATCTTGTCCCCCTTTACTCTCGATGGTCCGGCCCCCCGCGAAATGAAATCCTGCGTACGCCACTGCTCTCACGGCCCATATCCCCAATGTCTTACCAGATGCCAAAAACAGTTATTGTTTTCTTTATTTTTTTTTTCTTTATTGTACATCTCTGAACTTAGGGACTCTTATTTTCAATAAAGTTTTCTCCTCCTCATCTCCTTCTCGATACAAGCATTTTGTTTAAACTTCCTTCCACAGCTACGATACACATGGGCGGTGTTAATCACTTGCCATGCACCTTCCGATGCACGTGTAAACTGCTTTTAACCTTAAACGCTTTACCACAGGTCTCGCACTTGAACGGCGTTTCTCCAGTGTGAATTCTTTCGTGGCTTTTTTTATGACACTTGTGTGCAAACGTTTTCTGACAGAAGCTGCAGCTGAAGGGCCTCTCGCCAGTGTGAGTCCTCTCGTGAGATCTGACGTTATGCAAGGAATAGCTTGAGTAAGGACAGAAGTGGCACCGGTGCTTGTCTGGTCGTCTGAGCGTTTTCTGCTTGTGTGGGTTCCACCAGTTGGTCTGGGAAGAGAGGTCCCCTCTGCTGCCATCACAGCCAAAGCTTTGCAGTTTGTCGCCAGAATCCACTTGGATCCAGTCTGTTGGGGTGACCCAAACAAGGCAAGACAAGTCAGAGTGGCTTATATTGTTCTGAGCATGAAATCTGAAGACCTAGATGAAACAGGTTCTGAATACCAACATCAGGCCATGGTGCCCTAAAGCAGATATTCTTTTGTTTAAGAATTTAAGAAGGTAAAGTCGCAATGCGTGTAAAGGTCAACACGCAATCGTTGACTCCGCTCTGGCAGCCTCATGGTGTGACAGCTGTGGTGGCTTGCATGTTCTGCTAACCAAATGTGAAAAGGAAGTCAAACTGCCGCTGCTGCCACTGTATGGCGCTGCTAGTACGTAGCTATGGATGATGGCACATTCACTTTGTGTTAAGAAACGTTGGCAAGGTCTTCCAGACACCCTCGATTAATAGCGTCAACGAAATAGCACTAAAACACTCGGAAAATAATTATTCTGTACCTTGGCAAATTGTAAAGATGCTTACCGTTGTTCCCCATTTCGGACAACAGGATTAATATGGTATTTTTTCCACCCTAAGGTTAAACTTGGCCAAACTAATAATATTATGAAAAAGTTTCAAATCTTTTTGATAATATTTTATTATTTGATAATATTTTATTATGAAAAAGGGCTATTTTATACATAAAAATATTTTATAGTACCAGACCTACACAATGAACCGAAACTAAAAGAAAAAAGACGATTTGCAATATAAACAAACAACTCAATAGGGGTAATTTTCTCCGCTTTCTGCCCCTCAGAAGTTGAGCCAGATATGGTCGAGGGTAAGGGCCAAGGCAGAAGAGCTGTCAAAGAGCAAGTGTACAAAAAGACACGCAAAGCCGTTTGTGAGCTGTTTTTCCGGAGTGGTATACAAGGTCCCCCTCTCGTGTGGTAAAGTGCATATTGGACAGATGGGGAGGTATTTAAATGATAGGCTCAGGGAGAACAACTATTCACTGAGAGCCACGCTCCGAGGGCATTTGGCAGTGCACTGTAAGAGCGTATGTCCAAGCCGTCCATCGAGGAGACCACACTTGTAGGTAGGCACAAAGACAAGGTGACGAGGGAGGTGATAGAGGCTTTTTACATAGCGGAAAGCGGGGTGCAGTGCATCAGCCAGCCGTCGGTCCTGAGAAAGAGATGTTGCTTTTGATTCTGACAATGAAAAGAAAGGGGGGGAGCACGCAGCACGTGGATGACCGGTACCCTATGTGATGAGGCAAAAAGGTTGGGGCAGGTGCAGATTGCTGCCTTACGTGTTTACTTTTTATGTTTTCTGTAATAAAACCTTTGGCTGTAAGTCAGCACCTGTCTTGTCTTGTTTGTTCCTTCCTTCTAGTCTTTGTCGTTCTGCGCTGTTTTACCTACATTATGTTTAGCCTACACCAAGGAGTCCAGCTTTCAACTTTAGGCCATACTTGTTAGTTTACTTTCTCTTGAGCCATAGTTCTCGGGATTTAGAATGAAACACAATTTTTACCCCCCCCCCCCCCCCCCCCCCCCTTCAAAAATACCTTAGAATTTCGAAGGTGGTGCAGTACACTCTCATTAATTCAAAATCCAGGAAGCCATGAATTTTGTTTGAATTAATTCATCTAAGTAAGATGCAAGATAAAATTATGATTTACCATATGAATGACTGCACATACAGAGCAGATATTTCATGATTTCCTTTACATAGGCCTACTATTCATAAGGAGGTATGCCAAATGAAGTAGTTGTGAAATGTACGACATACCGTAAGTTTATGTATCCCCCAAAAATGTTGTTTATCATGGACTGCTTAGACAGTGCATGACAACTGAAAACAAAATTAAGTTTGCTCATTAGGCCAAGAAGTTGTCTCATGTAAACTATTAAGTATGGGACACATGAGCGATGAAAATGGCACCACCCGCCAGTTTTCAGAGCAACTTGCACAGACACTGTGACGTAGACCTAAGCCATACCGTCACGTCATAGCGTCCGTGCAAGGTGCTATAATAATTTCGGTCTGGTGCCCGTTTTTATAGCTCATGCGTGCCCTGCCCTCCTTGAGCCCCATTGAGTGCGCTTCTCACCGAGCATTGGTGTGCTGAGGAAAAGAAACACCCGCAGAAGCATGCTCTGCGGGTGTTGCCTCTCTGCAGTGCACCGGTGCTCAGAAAGAAGTGCCCTCAAAGAGGCCACGAGAACAAAAAGTATGAATTACCATAAAACGCCGTTCGAGTGAAGAGGCTTATGAATAAATTACAAACATAGCGAGGCAACCAAAACCTAGAAATTTGTTTGAATTAACCAGAATATCCCAAGTTTGAATTATCGCGAGCACACCGTATGTTATTTCCGCTCAGAGTAATCCACTAATTGAAACTTATTGAAGTTTCCATGTGGTGGAAACTTCCTTAAGTATTTTGTGCACGTCAGACCCTTCTTGTTTTCCACCCTCTGGAAGACCTAGCATACGAAAGGTTTTCTATCCGTTTAAGATTTTTCATGAATCTGTGCGTGTTCTAAAAAGGAGTAAAGCTGAATGAGTTTTGTCCGATGTGAACCTTCTCATACCTGGTGGTGTTATTTCTGCAGCTGCAGTTAGATTGAAGGCAGAAGTAGTGCCAGCGTCGGTCGTCCCCCCGTGGTCTGTCTTCAGTGGTTGCCAGTGCAAACCGACTCTTTGAAAGGAGAGTGCCACCCCCCTGTCCTCGCAGGCAGTGCTCTCCCATTCACCTCCGAAAGCTGCCTGGGCAATTCCTGTTAGGAGTAGAGATCAAATTTAGTTTAGTTATTTTCTATTTATTTATTGTGCACCAACAAGCAGAAACTCAAAGAACAAGCAAACAGCAACACATTAAGCAAATGAAGTAGAGAAATTCAAGGGTTTGCTTTCATATTCCTGTGCAATTCAAAATATACAGAAATCAAATTGCACACCAATACACACATTATAACTGAATACTAAACATCTCGAAAAAGTTGACAGTAAAAAAATTAATCTTAAACATAAAAGTCACTATTAAGCATGTGCTTCAAGGGTTCACTTCACCTTCTTAGCATGTGCTTTAAGATTACAATAACACAGTTCCTCACAAACCGAGGAAGACACAGCTGGGTATGACTGAGAAGCATGGTTTAGTCACAGTGCTCCTGCTCTGTGGTGCCCACAAGAAGTCATGCTAGAAAGCAGCAACAGTATGATATATCACGACAATCGATTTTGAAAATGACACGGCAACAAATCTCGCCGAACAAAGGTAGAGAGGGGAATGGAAAGGCTGCATGTGGTTGGCTGGGCTGTGGTCATTCCCCATTTGATTCAACTCCACCCTATTCATCAATTGAAAAATGTAGCCCAAAGGTCTGGCACTGCTAAAGGTTGACCTGGCTGATGACTGGCTTTCTTTCCAAGGCAGGCAAGTCTCGTTCATACTTCTGTTAAGAGGATTTCTGGAGAGTTTGACCTGCAAAGTTTAGAATAAGGGTTAATAAACAGTCGCCAACACAAAGTGACGAAACTGCCCTCAAACATCATCACAGCGAGGATTCCCATTCTGAAGGGGACGCAAAAATTAAGTCCCATGTCATTAAGATTTCCAATAGTGAATTTCCTGACTGAATACCTCCGACCATCTTGAATTAAACGAGAACATTTTTATTCTATAACCAACGTCTAACTGCTAGGGAGGAAAATATTTGTGCCAGTCACGTCATTGCTCCAACATCCACAGGACCAATGCTATAAAGTGTAAAAGATAAATCGGCCAGCCTATCTTTTTGACAAAAAAAAAAAACAGATAAGTGGGCCCACTTACAAAAAAAAAATAGTGTTTTAGCTAAGCTACTTGGTTCCCGTTCATGGGTTCCTCTAGGCAGGCACTCAGCCAGGATTTCGTTTCAAGGGGGCCCACTCATAACAAAATGCTGTATGAGGGGGAGGGCAGAGAGGAGGTCCCAGCGAAATGGAAGATTTCAGGGGGGGGGGGGGGGGCCCGGGCCTTATGGGCCCCCCCCCTCCTGGCTACGTGCCTGCCTCTAGGACCCACATAGGCAAAGAGCCCTTTTAGTGCTCTATCAGCCAGAAGCTAGTTGCAAAACGGTCACATTTGGTTAATTGATCATCAGTCTAAAGTTGCCAATTCCTATTGCAGCACAAATGTTTTTTTTTTATTCCTTCCTACTAAAGCAAAATGATTTGTTGGCCTAGTTGGTTAAGCATTACGAAAATTAAAAAGCGCAAAAGACAAGGACAAGAGGGAGACAACACAATGTCTCCCTCTTGTCCTTGTCTTTTGCGCTTTTTAATTTTCTTCCTACTAAACTCTAGCTCAGAGTGGAACCGCCTTTCCCTCTTCATCACCTCCATTAAAGACGTCTCTGCCTTCAAGATCACCATAACTGAACACCTTTCTAATCCTGCACTTCATAAATTTTTTTGTGTTTTTGTTTACGCATTTTTTTTAACACATTGTACCATCCACCTCTGTAATGCGTCCCCTAGGACTCTGAGGGTAGCATTTAGATTTAGGCCGGAACATGCCATTTATTACAGATTTAGTCCAGCCCTGTTTTCCCAGCTAGCTACTATGTTTAATGTCTTTTAACGTTTTTCGAAAACCACCACTAAGGGTTTGATTTTGGTTTCTGGCGAGAGCGACAGCATCCTAGGTTACCAATTAAACGTGCCTTCCCAAAATTTTGCTGGGCAAGCGTTATCGACCAATGAGAAATTTTTAGCTAGTCCGCGAGTCCATTATTTTCAGGTAAGGCTGCCGCAAACCCTAAGTTGAAGGCCAACTTCTCACTAACACACGGATGGAGACAAGGTCAATGATGTATTTACCCCGAGTGTCGATTCATAGGAGAATTTCAGCTATGTACAGCAGCCAAACGACTCAAGATTTGCAAAGGAAGCACATGTCCTCGACCGCGTCGAACAGCAAACAGCACATCACCATAATTTCAAATTACATCCTACCATAAAATCCCAAGAGATGCCTGCCCGCCTGCCGCCACCCGCCGCCGTTGCCGCCCCCCCCTCCCCCCCCCCCGCTGAAAGACAGCTCACCACTGTATATGGCCCTATTTGCTATAATTTTGAAACACCGAAAGATAGCCCACTCTTCGTAATAGTAGTGTTGGGATCAACGATGGCCTCAGCGTAAATGTGGCTAGTTAGCCATGGCAGGATATAAGTGAACGTTGCTGATTGGGAAGCATGCAGACATCTTTGCTTTGTTGCCCCTTGCGACGACAAGCTTCAAAGGGAAACCTGACCTAGAAATAGCATTTTTTCAACTTTCTCGATTGTGCATTGAAAGTTAGCCCACTCCATATTTTCACCCGATTTTAGTGGGCTGTCTCTCAAAATATTACAGTATATTACTCCGTCGCAGCACTTGGCTTTTAGCAGACGGCCACCTTCTTGGTTACGACACCAGAAGACATGAAAGTATTTTCTTATTTCTTTTTGTCTGCGAGCAATGCTTTATATAGCAGACAAACCCCGTCGTCCGCTCGCGTTAGCAGACTAAATCATCTACTCGAGTTTCCTTGACTTGCCCCGTAAAGCCGCAGTCACACTGTCCGTACATCATACAAAAGGCACAGAGTTTGCTGAAAACATGCATAACAAAATTATCAGCAAACACGCTTCACGCACATTAGAAGCATGTTTGCTTCGTACATATGCATGCTTCGAACCTATATGCAGAGTTTTGTATGCCCAATGTGACGGGACCGTCGTACACAAAAGACCTCAGACAGTTTCTGCAGACTGTCTTTTGTACAAAGTCTTAACGGCACGACCGTGATTTTAGAGGGAAATTATGTCTCACTCTTGCATTGATCAAAACCAAATCCCTTCTTCCGAAGCGCTCTGTCCTGTCCCCTCTTCTTTTCCTTGATGTTTGCGCTTTTGAATTTTTATACAATGTGTAGCCAACTAGCCCAACAGTTAATTTTGACCCTTCTTCAGAGCAAACACTGCCGCAGATGAAAGTCGTGCACTACTAAGAACATACAGAAATGCCGCACCATCACCTAACATTCAATAGTACAACAATACCTCACCCTTCCCCCAAAAATAGATAAAGTAGCACAAAAAAATATAAATGAAACGTGATGCTGGACATTGTGAAGACAATTGATAGATGCTGTAAACGACTTATTTTTGCGGGGACTTCATTTTCGCGAATCACCTACGATTTGCGAAAAATAGTCCCACGAACAATTCCGGTAAAATGTAAACACATTGGAGCCTGTATTGAAATCCCTCCGCGTCGCCAAAATTAGGACCCGCGAATTATTCCAAAACTTCAGCTTTGTCCTAAATTGCGAAATATTGAGTCCGTGAAAAATAAGTCGTTTACAGTAACTTCCTGTTTCTTCATTTGGTTGTGTACTTGAAAAACACTGCTTTTCGGGCTCATCAAGATGAGGGGAGGGAAAGATTTCATCCAAGTAATAAATATCAAACAATGCACAACAGACACAATACAATCGCTCGTCAGTGCTGAAAACTTTAGAATCCACTATGATAATGATAAGATGCATACACTCAGGAGGCAGAGGAGTACCGGGTATTATTATCGGAGTCATCGGAATGGTCTACTAAAAGTATCTGTATCTAGTGTTGCCACCAAAAGGATTGTTTGCTGTAAACTGCATAACATTCGTTTGACTGCAGCATATACTTAAACAGGGTGTCCTTTAACAAATAGATTTAAAAAAAAAAAAAAACCCAGAAAACTATGAAAGCTACACTAGTGTGGTCTGTGCAAGTGAGTTTTGCAGCCAGGCGGACATTGTGTCCGAGAGAGAATGAAACTGCAAGATGACTAATCAACAAAAATTCACTAATTACTTCTTTATTTAGACGTTTTAGGGAACATGTTTATATTTCAGAAAAGAAGGCAATCGATGTTGAAAGCCAGCCCAGTTTTTAAAAATCCTGGATCAATCATGCAGTTAGAGTTATTCATTGTCGACTTCTGTTCTGGAAATCTGTCGATACCGGAAGACAACCCTCATTTGACGCCGGAGGGCCACGTGTTAACGACAAAATTTACGTCACTATTTTGCATCACAGAGCGCCAGAGCTGATTGCAGTCGGTGCTCCGTAGCTGGGAAACTAAAGCGATAAGCCACATGATCGTCCGCGACAAGTTGCTTTACTTCACTGCGCGATATCACTAAAAAACAATTGACACTCTGGCATCAAACGAGGGTTGTTCTTCAAGTGGGCACTGCACGTTTGGTTTTGGTATCGACTGGACCCAGGATTTTTAAAACCTGGGCTAGCCTTCAACATCGATTGCCTCAATTTCTTCAATATAGATATGTGCCCTAAAACATCTCACTAAAAGTAATTAGTGAATTTTTATTGATTATTCATTTTTAGTTGCACTCCCTCTTAAACATGATGTCCACCAGGCCATGAAGCTACACAAATGCACAGGGTGCATTTGCGTAGTTTTCACGGCTTTCTCTATAAAAATCAGTATTCAATATAAAAAAAAACACCCTGTGCACATAAAGTAAAGGTAGTGTACGTTTTTCTGTGCACGCAATAAAGAGGAGGACGAGGGCCTAAGCTGCATTCACATTGGCACTTGAATTGCAACTGTGAAGCGGATCCGCTTGTGTTTGTCATCAAATGCGCATGAAATCAAACCACCTTTATAGAGGGCACTAGAGTGGTTTCTGAGAGTGTCTACTTATTACGGCCTCCAAAAATTCTAGAAAACCCAAGACAAGTTTGATATGCGTGCCATTTTCCTATTAAAAACAGGATCAAAGATCACGAAACGCCCATTTTTCTGCGATTCGCTGCAGAAACCAGAGGGTGCCATCCGACGTGCAACAGCTAATCGTGAGAATCGCTTCCTGTGCAGCAAGGCAGCTGATTAACGGCAAACTGATTTTCAAATATACTGTCGAGACTGGTTAGAACAAAGTCGGTTATAACGAAACAGCGGCTACAGCGAAGCGTTCACGATTTTCTATTCCCGTTCGAAACTTTTTCAATGCATTTGTGTCCGTCTTTAGCGAAGGAAGTTGAGCGGCTCCCACGGGTATAGTGAAGAGATATTTTCGGATAATTTAAAAAAAAGAATGAAATTCAGAAAGTTTATTATGTCTCTGACCGCTGCACTTTGCTGACGCGGCCAAGAAGCCACCCAGAACAGGCTGCAGAAGAAGCTGGAAAGGCCACTGGCGGCAGTCTCTGCAACGTCGTCTGCTCCCCGCTCCTTATCTGGGAAGCGGCTTTACCGCATCGCACGCAAAAGAAGCCGTTGTGGCATGCCGATAGGGGCGTTCGGAGCGCTAGCGACAACATACCGGCACAGATGACGGAGAGCCTAGACTTAGGAGAGAGAGCAGAAAGTACACCTGCATTTGATTGTCGCGTGGCCAGTGTGGCGAGGAGACTGGGCAGAGAGGCGGACAAGGTAAATTGCTTCTGAGTTTTGACTCCTTGCATGCTGCAGCTCGTTTTGCAAATGCTGGCCACAAACCACGTGACCCCGATCGAGCAGTTGCCTCATCTCTTAAATCTAGGCTCTCTACACTGACGACAAACAAGCTTGAGCGCAAACTCGCTGCCGTGTAAGCTTCTTTGTTTGCTTCGTGATCCATGTCGGCATCTGGTCGGTGAGGTTGCTCTTGTGGGAAAGACTACTTCGCTCAAGCACCGATGGAGAGTCTCGGCACTGCCGGCACATTGACGAGGAAGACGAAAGCAATCTTCTTGAATCATAAGCGTGCCATCTTCGATGGAAAGCGCATAAACGTAAAGAATGCCGTCCACCCCTTTCGTCCTCTGCGGGGCCGTCGCAGCTGTCGACATGGTCCGTACGTAGCAAGATCTTTTTTCGATTGGAGCTTCTCGCAGTTGGCGAGAAACGGCTCCAATCTAGCACAGGATGAGTGCGGGGAAGCCTCGACCACTTTCAGCAGGACTGATAAACATGTGCCCATGGCAACCCGTGTTATCTTCTTTTTTTCATGTTATTGGTACGAGTTCATATATAACGAAGAAGCGGATATAGCGAAGTGATTTCTGATTCCCGCTGACTTTGTTATAACCGGTCACGACAGTATGTGCGATTCGCGCGCAGGAAGCAATCACTCGCGAATGGCCATCGCACGTCAGACAGCGCTCTCTGGCATCCTCGCAGAAAAACGGACGTGTTGCGACCTTTGATCTCGTTTTTAAAAGAAAAATCAGACTCGCAACAATCTAACCTTGATATTTTTTACAATGCTTCGATCCTGCAGATTTATTTGCGACCAGAAATAGATGAACTCGGAAATCACCTTAATGCACATTTAAGCAGACGTGTTCGCAACTGCTTTGCAAATCAAGTTCAACCACCACTCCGAATGCGGCATCGGGTTTCTCACAGCGAACAAAGCAATATGCGACATTGACAACAGAAGTTAATTGGCTTGCTGCTTTTGTGTCTTTGGGTGTCAGTAATCCCAGTTTTTTTTCTCCAGAAGTTTGGATCATGATGTCTGCATCTGCAGGCTGAATGTTCTTTTCTTCGTCATTCTGCGCTGCCTTGGCTGACTGTAAGGAACACATCAAGTATAAGAACAATAAATTTTTGAATTTTCTACACTTTGTTTTAGCTTAAGTCCAGATGCAGCCGACACTATGAGATAATGGGACCAATAAGGAGCATCAAAAGCACAAGCCACTGGGTCCTTTTGCAGCGGAGCTGTTAAGGGCTAGTTTCTCCAGGATCGTGTTTCCCACAAAAGAAATGAAGACACCGAATTTCGGACGCCTACCACCATCTATGGGCGATGGTG